>NC_060269.1:123652913-123666187 GCF_021613505.1 Equus quagga
ACTAGGTACTGAGGGGATTAGGGGAGAAAAAGCAAAAAAAAAAAAAAAAAAAAAAAAAAGGAAGATTGGCAACAGTTGTTAGCTCAGGTGCCAATCTTTAAAAAATAAAAAAATTTTAAAATAAAATAAACAAATAAAACAAAACGTGTTCTTCACTCAACTATGAGTGAAGACAGATGACAAATCTGGGTATAAACTCTTTTGAACATTAATATACAAAGACCAATTTTGACAATATTAGTAATAAATTTGGAGAAGGCTCAAAAAATAGAAACTGCAATATAATTCATTGTGCAACAGATTACATGTAGGTTTTTCTCTTTTATCAAAAAATACATGAATGCAATTTAAAGCTATTAGTCTATTACTTTTCCTTTTTTATACTGTAAAATTTTATTTTGTGACACAACTATACATATATTAAGTTTAATAAAAGGAAATTTTCACTGTTTCTTTTATCTGCTTTTTCTCCCCAAATCCCCCTGGTACATAGTTGTATATTTAGTTGTGAATCCTTCTAGTTGTGGCATGTGGGACGCCGGCTCACTGTGGCCTGATGAGCAGTGCCATGTCTGCACCCAGGATCCGAACCAGTGAAACCCTGGGCCGTGGAAGCAGAGCATGCAAATTTAACCACTCAGCCACGGGGCCGGCCCATTCACTGTGTTTTTTAGAAATTGTTTCACAATTACTGAAAATAATTTTGTAGCATAAAGGTGTTAAAAAATGATCCACTCCAGATGATGAATGCACTGGCTATGTCACTGATAGAAAAATGTGGCAGTAATGTTTGGGGTAATTAATCTATATTATCAAACAGGGAAATGAGTTGCTGTTCAATAGTGGCAGGGGAGGGGTGTGAGAGGACCCAGGGAGACTAGTGTCACACTGAAAAACACCCAGTCTATTGAGGTGCCAGCTAAATGGAAGGTGAATGTGGAACAGATATAGGGACATCATAAGGGTGATCCTTGTCAGCTACTGCCTCGTGACCAGTTGCAGATATAAGGATTGCAGCAACGAACTATAGTTTGCTGCTGTGTGATTTAAATAACATATATTTACATACCCTAGTAATTTACATAAAGTTTTAAATAATATAGATTTATATCTTTTTTTGTTTTTTTTAAAGATTTTATTTTTTTCCTTTTTCTCCCCAAAGCCCCTCCAGTACATAGTTGTATATTCTTCGTTGTGGATCCTTCTAGTTGTGGCATGTGGGACGCTGCCTCAGCGTGGTTTGATGAGCAGTGCCATGTCCGTGCCCAGGATTCGAACCAACGAAAACACTGGGCCGCCTGCAGTGGAGCGCGCGAACTTAACCACTCAGCCATGGGGCCAGCCCCTAGATTTATATCTTTTAAATTATTTTCCACTTTTCTGCAGTATTTTATTTAGAGTATCTTTGGCAGTTAGCTTTTCAATTTAGTCCACAGGTTACACAATATCTAGACAGGATCAGAGTAAGAAGAGACAGACATTGGGGCTGGCCCCGTGGCCGAGTGGTTAAGTTCGCGCGCTCCGCTGCAGGCGGCCCGCTGTTTCGTTGGTTCGAATCCTGGGCGCGGACATGGCATTGCTTGTCAGACCACGCTGAGGCAGCGTCCCACATGCCACAACTAGAAGAACCCACAAGGAAGAATACACAACTATGTACCTGGGGGCTTTGGGGAGAAAAAGGAAAAAATAAAATCTTTAAAAAAAAAAAAAAAAAAAAAGAAGAGACAGACATTGCTCAGAGATCCTAGACTTGGGACCGACAGAGTACTGACAGTACTTTGATGTGGCCCCTGGAGAGGACATAACCACTTTGGCATGTATAACAATTTCATGCTTGCCGAGTTAGTCTTCTTTTACTTTGGTTTTGACTGTATTCTCTCCTCCTTGGCCCTAAAACAATGTTTTTTCCTTTAACTTACAGGCATACCTCATTGTATTGCATTTCACTTCATGGCACTTCACAGATACTGCGTTTTTTACAAATGGAAGGTCGGTGGCAACCCTGCATTGAGCAAGTCTATCAGCGCCATTTTTCCAACAGCATCTGCTGCTCACTTCACACCTCTGTGTGACATTTTGATAATTCTCACCATATTTCAAACTTTTAAATTATTATTGTATTTGTTACAGTGATCTGTGACCAGTGATGTTTGATGTTACTATAGTAATTGTTTTGGGGTGCCAGAACTGTGTCCATTTGAGATGGCGAAATCAATTAATAAATGCATATGTTCTGACTGCTCCGCCAACTGGGTGTTCCCTGTCGCTCTCCCTCTCCCTGAGCCTTCCTATTCCCAAGACACAACAATACTGAAATTGGGGCAATAACCCTACAATCGCCTCTGAGTGTTCAAATGAAAGGAAGAGTTACACGTCTCTCACTTTAAATCAAAAGCTAGAAATGGTTAAGCTTAGTGAGGAAGGCATGTTGAAAGCCCAGATAGGCTGAAAGCTGGGCCTCTTGTACCAAACAGTTAGCCAAGTTGGGAATGCAAACGAAAGGTTCTTGAAGGAAATTACATGTGCTGCTCCAGGGAACACATGAAATAGAAGAAAGTGAAACAGCCCTATTGCTGATAAGGAGAAAGCTTCAGTGGTCTGGATAGAAGATCAAACCAGCCACAACACTCCTTTAAGCCAAAGTCTGATCCAGGGCAAGGCCCTAACTCTCTTCAATTCTGGGAAGGCTGAGAGAGGTGAGGAAGCTGCAGAAGAAAAGTGTGAAGGTAGCAGAGGTTGGTTCATGACATTTAAGGAAAGCCGTCTCCATAAGATCAAAGTACAGGGTGAAGCAGCAAGTGCTGAGGGAGGAACTGCAAGTTACCCAGAAGATCTAGCTAAGATCATTATCAAAGCGGCCACACCAAACAACAGACTTTCAATGTAGATGAAACGGCCTACTATTGGAAGAAGATGCCATCCAGGACTTTCATAGCTAGAGAGGAGAAGTCAATGCCTGGCTTCAAAGCTTCAAAGGACAGGCTCTCTTCTTAGGGACTAACACAACTGAGGACTTCAAGTTGAAGCCAATGTTCATTTACTATTCCAAGAATCCTAGGGCCCCTAAGAACTATGCTAAATCCACTCTGCCTGTGCTCTATAAATGGAACAACAAAGCCTGGATGACAGCACATCTGTTTACAACATGGCTTACTGAATATTTTAAGCCCACTGTTGAGATCCAGTGCTCAGAAAAGAAAGATTCCTTTCAAAACATTACTGCTCATTGACACTGCACCTGGTCACCCAAGAGCCCTGATGGAGATGTACAAAGAGATTAATGTTGTTTTCATCCCTGCTAACACAACATCCATTCTGCAGCCCATGGATGAAGAATTCATTTCAACTTTCAAGTCTTATTATTTAAGAAATACATTTTGGGGGCTGGCCCTGTGGCTGAGTGGTAAATTTCGTGCACTCCTCTTCGGCGGCCCAGGGTTTTGCCGGTTTGGATCCTGGGCGCGAACATGGCACCACTCATCAGGCACCACTGAGGTAGTGTCCCACACAGCACAACCAGAGGCACTCACAGCTAGAATATACAACTATGCACCAAGGGGCTTTCAGGAGAAGAAGAAAAAGAAAAAAAAGATTGGCAACAGATGTTAGCACAGGTGACAATCTTTAAAAAAAGAAAGAAAAGAAATATTTTGTAAGGCTATAGTGGCCACAGATAGTGATTCCTCTGATGGATCTGGGCAAAGTAAATTGAAAAGTCTCTGAAAAGGATTCACCATTCTAGATGCCATTTAAGAACATTCGTTATTCACGGGAAGAAGTCAAAATATCAACATTAACAAGAGCGTGGAAGAAGTTGATTCCAGCCTTCCTGGATAACTCTGAGGGGTTCACAGCTTCAGTGGGGCAAGTAACTGCAGATGTGGTGGACACAGCAAGAGAACTAGAAGTGGAGCCTGAAGATGCGACATGATAAAATCTTAATGGATGAGGAGTTGCTTCTTATGGATAAGGAAAGAAAGTGGTTTCTTGAGATGGAATCTACTCCTGGTGAAGACACTGTGAAGACTGTCGAAATGACAACAAAGAATTTAGAATATGACATAAACTTAGTCGATAAAGCAGTGGCAGGGTTTGAGAGGACTGATTCTAATTGTGAAAGGAGTTCTACTGCGGGTAAAATGCTATGAAACAGCATCACACGCTACAGAGAAATCATCCGGGGAAGGAAGAGTCAATGGATGTGGCAAACTTCACTGTTGTCTTGTTTTAAGAAATTGCCACTGCCACCCCAACCTTCAGCAACTACCATCCTGATGAGTCAGCAGCCATCAACACCAAGGCAACGCCCTCCACCAGCAAAAAGATTATGACTCGCTGAAGCCTCAGATGGTGGTTAGCATTTTTTAGCAATATTTTTAAATTAAGGTATGTAGTTGTTTTTTAGATATACGCTATTGCATACTTAAAAGACTACGTTATACTGTAAACATAACGTTTATTTTTTTGAGGAAGATTATCCCTGAGCTACCTACTGCCAATCTTCTTCTTTTTGCTGAGGAAGACTGGCCCTGAGCTAACATCCATGCCCATCTTCCTCTACTTTATTTATTTTTTTTTAAGATTTTATTTTTTCCTTTTTCTCCCCAAAGCCCCCCAGTACATAGCTGTATATTCTTCGTTGTGGGTCCTTCTAGTTGTGGCATGTGGGACGCTGCCTCAGCGTGGCTTGATGAGCAGTGCCATGTCCGCGCCCAGGATTCGAACCAACGAAACACTGGGCCGCCTGCAGTGGAGCGTGCGAACTTAACCACTTGGCCACGGGGCCAGCCCCTCATCTTCCTCTACTTTATATGTGGGATGCCTACCACAGCATGGCTTGTCAAGCAGCGCCATGTCCGCATCCAGGATCCGAACCGGCAAACCCCGGGCCGCCGAGAAGCGGAACATGTGTACTTAACCACTGCATCACCCGGCTGGCCCCTGTAAACATAACTTTTATATGCACTTGGAAACCAAAAAATTTGTATGACTTGCTTTATTGCAATATTCACTTTATTGCAGTAGTCTGGAACGAAACCCACAATATCGCCAAAGTATGCCTGTATTCTTCTTGCTCTTAAAACTTGCCTCAGGGGCTGGTCCTGTGGCCTAATCGTTAAGTTCGTGGCTCTGCTTGGGTGGCCTAGGATTTTGCTGGTTCGGATCCTGGGCGCAGACATGGCACTACTGATCAGGCCATGCTAAGGCGGCATCCCACAGCCACAACTAGAAGGACCCACAACCAAAATATACAACTATGTACTGGGGGGACTTGGGGAGAAAAAACAACTTGCCTCAAATGTATTTGATGCTGTCAAGGTATAAATAAAAAGAAATATGTGATGAAGGTAGAGTAGAAATCAATCCTTAAAATAAAAATACAATATAGGGCCCTTACAAACATCGCTATTTTACACTCAATTCACTTTCCTTTTTTCTCCAACTCATTTCTTAGAACAACCTTTCTGCCTTTCACAGAGGCCTCGAATCTGATCACTAAGACCCAGAATTACCCAAGTCCTTCGGGGCGTTAGAGTTGAGACACCTTACATTTCTGTTTGGCTATTTTGGATGCCTTATGTTCCCAAAACTTTGTCCGTGAGCATCTCTTTGACTTATATGGCATGGCTTATAAATAGCACCTTTGGTACTATTTCCACAAAATTAAAATGGTTCATAACAAGAATTCCAATTTGAAGAAATTATTCAGCATGTCTCTGTGCTAGAGATAAAGGTAGAAAAGACATGATTCCAACCCTTAAGGAGGAAAAGACTGAAAACAAATTGTGCCAATGCAGTGTGATGTGTGCTACAATAAAAGTTTACACAAAGAACTGAGAGTCTAGAAAAAATGTACTGTGCCTGAAGCTGAGGGATTTCAGAGAGATACAAGAGAGGTTTCAGAAAAGTGCCATCTAGTGAAGTAGAATTTCATTAGGAGGCAGACAGGGTATTTCAGACTAGGTAGGGAGATGAGGAAAATACAGATTTGGAGATAGTTGAGGTCCCAGCTACATGATTCATAAACAATGTATGCATGAGCTTAGGCAAATCACACCTCAGCTTGAGCTCACTAGCAAAATGAGTGTTTGCCTGCAAGATCTCTATGGTTCTTCCTACTAACAGGGTATATTTGTAGCCATCCACACTTGACAATAATTCCTTCAAAGTAGTAACAATACACTATACAGCATTTTATATCCATTTTTACATATTTCTTGATTATAGAATCCATACATCTTCTGTATCCCGCTTTTACCACCAAAAGAATATTTTTCATTTCCTCAACATCTTCAATTTCTCTCCCCCCACAGACTTTCCTCCTTTTCTTACAAAATGTGCCTGTGCACCAGTTTCTCACACCTTAGAAAGCAAACCTTCACCTGTCTCTACTTGGTAAGTATTTTAGTTCCCTTTTAAACAGCCAAACTTCTTCTGAAAGAAGTTTTAGCTCACCACTCTCTAACTTCTAAACTAGCCGTTAATCTCATCATTTGACCAAAACTGCTGGGAGATTCAAAGAAAACTGACAAAATGCTGAAACAACTGTCCAAACGCAATGACCGGCTCTAAGCTGCTCCATCTCTCTGCGGCCGTTAACGTTGCTGATGGTGCCCTCCTTCGTCCCATTTCCTCTGCTCCTCTTGATACGTACTTCTTCAGTACACACCTAATTCACGTAACGTTTATTGAGTGCCAATCTGTGTCATGAGCAACAAGACTGTGTTTAAGGAGTTTACAATCGACTGCAGTAAAGTAACAAGAATATAAGGTAGAACGCACACAAGTCCTGGGCACTTAGGAAGTCCCACGGCAGCTTTAGGAAGGTTCATGGCGGTGGACTTAAAGGATAAGACTTCACTTTACAGAAATGGAGGAGAAACCATATCCAAAAGAAGAAACAGTAATTTTAAATGCACAGAGGCAGGAAGCACAATGCGTACTTAGAGAAACATTACTAGAGGGAGAAAATGGGAGATATTTTAATATAAACTTTTATTTTCACGAAAAGAATAAATGAATGGTGGTTAAAGAAACAAAAGGCTTATAATGAAAATAAGTCTTCTGCCCAGCCTTTTCCAGTCCCTGGTCTCACTGTTGAGAGAGAAACTTTCTTAACTGTTTATTCAGATTGTTGCCATCTTTTAAAAAATAATATGCTTTGAATGCTATTTCTTAACTTATAAATTCTGGACATATCTATAGTCTGTTTTGAGAGATGAAAATTTGGCATTCTTAGAGACCCCCCCACCTCTTGCAATAGATTTAGTACATTTGGTTAAATTGATTATCAGTATTTATTGCCTTGAAAATGTTGTTCATGAAGAGCTAAGTTGTGTATTTTAATTATATTTTTTCCCTTGAGATAACCTACAGGATAGTAGACCAGCTCTGCAACCATACTGGAGCTCAAACCCTGGATACGGCACTTCCCAGCTGTGTTAATTTTGAGCGAGTTATTTAATCTTTCTGCCCATTTCCTCATCTGCAAGATAATAATAGGATCTACAGGGTTGTTGCAAAATCAGATTAAATTAGTTAATAGATGTAAAAGCATATAGAACAATTACTGGCAATTAGTAAATACTCAAAAAATGTTAGCTATTCCTATTACTGTAGGGTTTTGTCCTAGAGTTTACAACTGTTTTTCTCTTGTGCATTTCCAATTGTTCCATCCATGCAGGACATGAACTGTGTAATTCCAGGGGCTCCACTCACATGGGAAGAATAAATGAGGTTATGCAGTAAGGCGATCTGTCTCCATATCAAATATTTTGTCAAGTGCTCTTTTCTAAGAGTCCCCTCTCCCAAAGCCCTCTATCCCGCTCTAATAAACCTGGTTTCTTTTTTTGTTTTTTTTTGAGGGAGATTAGCCCTGAGCTATCATCTGCTGCCAATCCTCTTTTTTTTTTTTTTTTTTTTTTGCTGAGGAAGACTGGCCGGTGCCCATCTTCCTCTACTTTATATGTGGGACACCTACCACAGCATGGGCTGCCAAGCAGTGCCACGTCCACATCCAGGATCCGAACCAGTGAACCCTGGGCTGAAAGCTGGTTTATTTTTGTGTTGTCCTCATGGGTCTTTCCTGTATCACTCTCCTGAATTAGATCCACTGTTTGACACCAAGTATCTTTATTTCTTGATATACTACATTTTGTGACAGCAAAATATCTGTAAGCAACTTAAGATAGTGTGTATAAGTAAAATTTCTGAATCTTTGAATGTTAAAAAAAGAAAGGTTTTATTCCATACTAATGACTGACAGTTGAATGAAAATTTAAATGAAAGATATTTTTATCAGCATTTAGAAAGCGTTCCTGGGCTGGTCCCACGGCACAGTGGTTGGGTTCAGCGTGCTCCGCTTCAGCAGCTGTGTTCATGGGTTTGGATCTGGGCACAGACCTACACCACTAGTCAGCTATGCTGTGGCAATGACCCACATATAAAAAGTGGAGAAACATTAGCTCAGAAGTTAGCTCAGGGCGAATCTTCCTCAGCAAAAAAAAAAGGAGAAGAAGAAGTAGTATTGTGACTATAGTTTGTTGGCTATCTCACTTTTTTAATCAAAGACAATCATGCACGGTGGGGGATGAGAATTACATATCTCCATTTTCATTTAATTCCCATTTTTAGCCTCTTGTAACGTCACACAGTGCCTAGTTTCTTCAAAGCCTATCCCTCTCCACAGTTTAAAGCTCCCTGCGTTCCAGCCAGGCTGTGGTAGCTTTGGCTCACATGTGTTTGGCTTCTACTTTGTAGGGTTTTGCTTTCAACCATTGTTGAGCCTATCCTTTTTTCTTCATTGTTATCAGCTTATGTTTCATTCTCTTGTATTCACTTAAGTGTAGTTTTAGGAGAAATGGAGGATGAATGCGCCAACCATTTTAGCTTTACTCAGAAGTCAGTATCGAATTGCCAACAAGAGAAATCAGATGTTCAATGTAGTTTGGAAAATAACTTAAGACGTCTCTTAACAGGATGGTAAAATAGGAACACAAGTTTGGACGTCATAGAGGTCGAGTCGTGGTCAGTTGCTCATCTTGTTTCTTCAATTGTGAAATGAATGGAATAAAAAACCACTTTGGAAGAATTCAACGAGATAAGACAAAATATCTAAAATCCCATCTGATACATAGTGAAAGTCCAATATTAAGTCCTATTCCACTTTGAAAAACAATGCTAAGATTAGTCTTAATCAAGTTAAAGAGGTATTCTAATTTTCTAAGAAATAATTACAACTGCAAAATGCAAGTGAACAACGGTCTGAACAGAAGGGAACATCAAAGTAAATTAACCCTTGGGAAAGATGTGCAGTCACAGTAAATCTTAATTTAAAAACAAACCCACGTTACTTTCACATTAGTATTTTTTAAGAGAATACTTAGATTCAGCAAGAATGGGGTGACCCTTTTATATATGCTAGTGGTAATATTTATTAGTACTACATCATGGGAAAGCATTTTAGCAATAAAAGAAACGTCTGCAGATTGTCTTTAATAATCTCAAAGACATACAAAGTGCCTCAATATGGCATTATTTATTGTTCATCAAATTAATATATATGGATTTTAAGTCAAATGTTACTAAAAGACTATTTTAAAAAACAAACCTGTGACTGCTAAGGGCTGAAGAGTTTTGTTTTGGGATAATGAAAACGGTCTAAATTGGTTTGTGCTGATAGATGCACAATTCTGCAAATATACTGAAAGCCACTGAATTGTACATTTTAAGTGGGTAAATATGGTATGTGAATTATATCTCAATAAATCTGCTAACGCACATATAGACAGTAGATCTTGACACACAAATCCCATTTCATTCTTCCAAGGAAAGCATTTTCAAAAACATGCTTACACTACTATATTTGTATTCATTGATTTAAAACACACTTTCTCAAGGCAGAGTACTTAGCTCTCCTCTACGGTCCATCTCTATTTCCATTCTTCACATCCTTGTACAGTAGTCCCCCCTTATCTGGAGTTTTGTTCTTTGCTGTTTCAGTCAGCCGTGGTCAACTGCACTCCAAAATATTAAATGGGAAATTCCACTGATAAGCAATCCATAAGTTTTAAATTGCACACCACTCTGAGTAAGGTGATGAAATCTTGTGCCATCTTGCCTGGGATGTGAATCATCCCTTTGTCCAGCATATCCACACTGTCTACACTACCTACTCAGTAGTCACTTAGTGGTCATCTTGGTTATTACATCGACTGTCACAGTGCTAGTGTTCAAATAATCCTTATTTTACTTAATAAAGGCCCCGAAGTGCAAGAGTAATGATGCCGGCAATTTGGATATGCCAAAGAGAAGCCACAAAGCACTTCCTTTAAATGAACCAGGTGGAAGTTCTCAATAAGAAAAAAAAAATCGTATGCTGAGGTTGTTAATACCTACAGTAACATTATTACAATATATTGTTATAATTGTTCTATTTTATTACTGTTGTTAATCTGTCTCTAATTTATAAATTAAACTTTATCATAGGTATGCATGTATAGGAAAAAACAGAATATATATGGTTTGGTACTATCCGAGGCTTCAGGCACCCACTGGGGGTCTTGGAACGTATCACCCATGGATAAGGGGGTACTACTGTATTTGGCAATTCTCATAAAATAGTTTACATTATGACTGTATAGTTATTAATCACCTAATGAGAATACTTTTTTACATTTTTGTTTTCCTTGAAGTTACATCTTTATCTATTTTCTGTGTACTTACCATTGCCAATTCTTTCTTTACACTCCAATTAATTCCAATGTAATTTCACACATGATAAAACATATCAGAAAATCAGTTCTTTTCTTTCATTTTGTTGATCTTCCTCTAGACTTCGTCATCATCCCTGTGGTCCTCTATGTACTGAAACGGCTGCTCTGGCATTCTGGCTCTCTCTTCAATCATTCCAGAAATAATCAGCTCCTGTGCTGTAACTCGTGTCTTTCTTTTGCATGCCTCACTCCTCCATGTTGGTGATTATGAGTCAGGTGCTTCCCAAGAAAAGGACAATGGAAGGCAAATTTTTGGGGGGACCCTGAATATATGAAACTATCTTTATTCTACACTGACATCTCAGCTGGGAAGAGAATTCTTAGCTGTCTTTATCATTATTTGGGGGGGGGGGGTGGAGATTATCCCTGAGCTAACATCTGCTGCCAACCCTCCTCTTTTTGCTGAGGAAGACTGGCCCTGAGCTAATATCTGTGCCCACCTTCCTCTACTTTATATGTGGGAAGGCTGCCACAGCATGGCTTGACAAGCGGTGTGCAGGTCTGCACCCAGGATCCAAACTGGTGAACCCCGGGCTGCCAAAGTGATGTGCACACCACTGCTGTGCCACTAGGCCAGCCCCAAGAATTCTTAGAAGTAATTTTCACTTAAAACTTAGTGGTCATTGCTTCACTGTCTCCTAGCTGGCCATATCATTGTTGATAAACTTCATGCCATTCTTATTCCCATTTTAGGGGCCTGTTCCTCACACTACAATCCCAGTTTTTGAACTTTCTCATTTTTCTAATGTTTTGAAACAAAAAGCACCTTACTGTGGATCTTTTTTCATTCACTGTCCTGGGTGCTTGATGGGTTCTTTCAAAGTGGAGAAGAGTGTCCTTGATTACTTTGATACTTGGCTTCATTCTATTTCTTTTAACATTGAAATTCCTATTAGTCAGATGTTGGAACTTCTGAAGTGGTACTGTAATTAAAAAAAAAACTCCACCTTTTTGTCTTCTTTAATCTTTCTTGTACTTCTTAAACTGCAATTTTTTTTTTTGTAAGATTAGCCCTGAGCTAACTGCTGCCAATCCTCCTCTTTTTGCTGAGGAAGACTGGCCCTGAGTAACATCCATGCCCATCTTCCTCTACTTTATATGTGGGATGCCTGAAACAGCACAGTTTGCCAAGCGGTGCCATGTCCACACCCGGGATCCAAACCGGTGAACCCTGGGCTGCCGAAGCGGAACATGTGCACTTACCGCTATGTCACTGGGCCAGCCCCCAAATGTTTTAATTTTTGAGGTATAATATTTAACTTACAAAATCTTTTTTTTTAATGGCACTTTGTACTTTTTCATGGAAGTAATTAGTATCTTATCTTTGAAGACAGTTAGACTTTCAGGTTTTCTCCCTGTATTGATCCTGGTTTGGTCTTGGTCGTTAGCGTTGGGGTAATATTCAAAAATCTGGTGATTCCTGAATTTGTTCATCCTTTCAAGTTTACTGGAACTCAGCTTTCTCGTTGGAAAATCTTCAAATGTCTGAATCCCTTTGAAGGTCTTTTTTTGGGGACCACTAAGTTTCTAGAAAAAAGGATCCTCCCCCTCTTTCTCTGAGAAACGAGAAATCTACCATCCAAGTACACAGAATTTTAATTGATCTTCATTTTCAATCTGTGACTGGTATCTCAGTCTGAAAACTTGTTTCAAATTCTCAAGAGAGCAATTCTCCTTCCATGGTAAGAAGAGAGTAGTAACCCAGCTACCCACCTAATGGGGTAAAAAGGAATAGATTTTCAACTAATCCCTACTCCCAGCACAAAATCTCATCCCCATATTCTGCAGGGTCTGTTTTCTCCCATTCTTAGGTCTCTGAGTTTGAGGGAGCAAATCAGCTTGCCTCCATGTAAGTGCTCCTCCTGCAGACAATTAGGTTTGAACTTCATCCACTAATCAGCTTCTACTCCTGTCTGCTTTCCATCTTCCAGAAAACTATCTGACATTTTGTCTTCTCTTCCATTCTTTGCCCCCATAGATTTCTACCTTTAAAAATATTTCAGTGGAGTTTCAGGAGGCAGCTAGTATTAAAGCATTTGTGGTATCCTACACGTTTAATCAGAAGTCCATGCAGCATAGTTTGTAATACAGAAAAATCAGAAACAATCTACACATCTAAAGGGTAACTGAGATGTAAAATATGGTAGCCCTACCCAATGACCTATTTATAGCCATCCACAATATTTATATAAAGAAGTTTCAAAGAACTGTGATTATCAGTTGTAAAAAGCTGAGTATCGACAATTATATAGTATTAGCTTGTGTAAAAACAGTACTTCAAAGGAGAGAATACTCCAATATTAAGTAAATTCTATGAGGCACAGTTAGAATTTTTTTTTGCAGGGGAAAATTTGCCCTAAGCTAACATCTGTCACCTATCTTCCTCCTCCTGCCACCCACCAAAGCCCCAGTACATAGTTGTGTATAGTTGTGAGTTCTTCTGGTTCTTCTGTGTGAGCTGCCGCCACAGCATGGCTCCTGACAGACGGGTGGTGTGGT
>NC_060269.1:124022978-124030104 GCF_021613505.1 Equus quagga
TAACTACTCATCACCATTATTTTTTAGTGCAGAGCAGTGAAATGGTGATGATTTCAAGATGCTTTTGTTTGTGGTTAGTGTTCATAAATACGCTTAAGGGAACAATTAACTTTTTGGTCTTAGATTTTTCTTCACTAAATACTTATCTAGTGGACGAATGTTTTTCTTCAGGCACACTAAATATGTTCAGTAATCAGAGGCTTGTCTATTTTTATTAGAAGAGAAGATATTTTTAAATGATACTGTTACTCTTCATTGTATTTGTTAAAGTTGGAATCGAAATGTCTTAGAAAACTTTTAAGCAGTTTTGGGAATATCAATGTCTATTTAATTCAATCCATCTTGGTCAAATAATTTTGACATCATAAATGTGTGTGCTTCAAAGTTATTTTATGAGGTGTTTATAATTGAGAATTATTTTTTTCATAGAATTAATGTTATAAATGAATAATTTTCCCATTTTCATATGCATTGGATCCTCCTGTGAAACTTGTTAAATTATGGTTGTGGGTGTGGTCTGGGTAGGTGTATTTTCATAAGATCCTCAGATAATAAGAATGCACACCAGTGTTTAAGAACCATTGTTAAAGAGTAGAGCTAAGGTCTAGGACCAGCCAGTAATGGCGTATATAACTCATAACTAAAGTAGCTCACCTATTTTGTTGATTAAATCATTTATTTGTGTAGAAGTGATATTTTGTCTACTCTCAAGGGAATTTGAGGTGGCTTACAAGTTAAAAATAATGTAAAATAGGAAATAGAAAAAACAACAGAGACCCTCTTGTAGTGGTTCTTAAATCAGAATTATCTAGGATTTTTTTTTGCCAAATATACATGCCCTAGCTGTACCCTGTATCTCTGAATCAGAAACTTGGAGTAGGTTTGGGAATATATAGTTTGAAAAACTTCCCTGGGATTTTCTGAGATATACCCATAGTAAGATCCCGTAGAGAAATAGAATAGAGAGATTAAACGTAGAAGGGATAATGGTGGAATATAGAATGTGTCTGCTTTTTGGAGTAAAGCTTGCTCCTTGTTTGAGCCAGCTGTTAATATGGAGCCATAATTCTCAGACTGTAGTGCTCATATCCCCAGCTGCATAGGGCCATTGAGGTTGTTTTAGGGGTATGCAAGGCCATAGGATAAACATAGAATATCATCTTGTGTGATCAGTTTACTTGGGGAAAAACTTATTCTATTAAAATACACATGTATATATTGTGGAATAGAATTTAAAATTCACATGAATTTTTGAAATAAAATACACTCTTTTTGTTTCTTTGCTTGGGGCTGGCTACTTGGCTTATGTACCTAATCTGCCCTGAGGCATGTGCCTTTAGAGAGAATGGAAAGGTTTGAGAAGGGCGGTTGCAGGGGTGCTTATAAGCCAGTGTGTATAAATTGGGGTGTACTTGTGTAGCTAAAAATGTTAATTTCAGGACCAAACACAGAAGTGACTTAATGTTCATTTATCAATATATATTTTTAGTTTTACATGAATTTTGCATGATTTTGTTCAATTTCCTTTCCCTCTTCCCAAAGTCTATAAGTCCTGAAGATTCTGAAAAGAGACGCACTAATTATCAAGCTTATCGAAGTTACTTAAATCGAGAGGGTCCCAAAGCTCTGGGCTCCAAAGAAATACCAAAGGTAAGAGTTTTGGGGGGGCATGCCACTCTGTTAGAGCCTCTGGCCTGTGGGTCCATGTATGTATTCACTGTGTTTACAGCAGCAGAGAATTAGTAATTACAAATTAACAGGAAAGCCTCAGTCACCATCTTTATGAATTAGGAATGTTTATTCGTATTATGAATCACATCTTGATACTTAGAAAAATTTTTCTGTAAGTAACAAGTAGCCCTAGTAGGGCTGGGCTTTGAGGAATACAGCAGTCACAAGGCTAATGCTCTTTGCCTTCATGGTACTTATGATCTAACTCAGGAAGAGACTTTAAATAAGTTATTGTTTAATTATAATTTTGATATGTGCCATAAGGAGAAATCCAAGCTGTTCTTAGAGAGGGTAACAGAGGAACCTCGGCCTGGGTGGGGTGTATAGAATAAGTGACATTTAAATGGAGACTTGAAGAATGGAAGGGATTTACCAGGTGTGAAGGAATTGTGATAGCATGGTGATCTGGGCAGAGGGACCAGAATGTGTGATGTCCCTGAGGGGTAAAGGATCTTACATGATATGTTTGAGGAACTAAAAGTAAAACAGTGTAGTTAGAGAATAGTGACCGAGGGATGGGAGTGACTGAAGAGGTAAATAGGGCCACGTCTTGCAGGGCCTAATGTTTAGGACTTTTGTCTAAGAGAAGGAGTCATAAGTGGGGGAATAATATGACCAGATTTGCATTTCGAAAAGAGCACCCTGGCTGCTGAGCATGTAGAGTACAAAGGAGGGGGTAGGAATAGATATGGGGAGATCAATTAGGAGAAGTGGTGAGAAATAATAGAGACTTGTCCAAGGTAGTAGCAGTGAAAGTGCTGAAAAGCCAGTTAGTTTCAATGGAAAAGGTAAAATCTTTAGGACTGAGTGATAATTGGAAGTGGGAAGTGAGAAAGAATGAGCATCAGGTATAATTTTCTGGCTATTGGCCTGAGCAGCTGGGTGGATACTGATGCTACTGGAGGCAGAGTAGGTTTGTGGAGATGATGAGTTCATTGTTGGCCATACTGTGCTTTAGATGTATGTGAGGATCCAGTGGAGATGTAGAGTAGACCAGTAGATATGCAGGACTGGAGCTCAGAACAGAAGTCAAGATGGGATGTAAAAACTTGGGCATTATTGGCATGTAGATAATGTTTGAAGGCTTGATATCGTTGACAAACTAGTACAGAATGAGAAGTAAGAAGGGCCTTGGGTCTAGCTGTTTTATGAAGTAGAGGAGGATGAAATCCAAAAGGAGACTGAGAAGAAGCTGCCACAAATGTAGAAGAGAAGTCTGATAAGGGTGATGTCAGAGAAGCAAAGGGAAGAGAGATTTTGTAAAAAATGGTTGAGTAAGGGGCCAGCCTGGTGTTGCAGGGGTTAAGTTCACATGTTCCGATTGGGTGACCTGGGGTTCGCTGGTTTGGATCCCAGGTGCAGACATGGCACCACTTGGCAGCCATGCTGTGGTAGGTGTCCTACATATAAAGTGGAGGAAGATGGGTACAGATGTTACCAAGGTTGAGAAAAAGGAGACTGAAAATTGTCCATTGCATTTAGTTACGTGAATGGTCCTTAGTCACCTTAGCAGGAGCAGTTTGAATAGAATGGTGGAGGCAGAGCCTGATGGAAATGGGTTAAAGAGTGAGTGAGAGGAGATAAAATGGAGGCAGCATAAGTAGATAATATTTTTGATAGGTTTTTTTGTGAAGGGGAAAGGAGAGGGAAGACTTCTAGCTACAAATGGAGGGTGGGATTTAGGGGAAAAGTGTATTTTTAAGGTAAGAGATACTTAGGGCATACTTTTTGCTGATGGGGTGGTCTACCAGAAAGGGAGAGATTGAGGATATATCAGAAAGCGAAGGATAATCAAATGTAGTATATGATTTCTGAGAAGGCAGAAGGGGAGGGAATTCAGACCACAAATGGAGATTAGTCCCCTAATAAAGGAGGAGGGGATGAGCCTAAGGGGCTAGTGGGTTGTATAGGAGGCTAGAGGAAGACACCAGTCTTGCCTCCTGTACATGGTGTGTGAAAGACTAAACAAGCCTCTGCTTGGGAGGACTTTAGGCAAAGTGGTGTCCTTAGAGGATAGCCAGGTTTCAGTGAAGGGAAGGCTGAGGAGGTAACACTGGAGAAGAGGTTGAGAATATTGGGTAGTTGGCTGGTCCTGCAGTAAGAGTTCTAGAGTGGAAGAGTTTGGTAGGGAGGCTAGAAGTGCTGGGATTGGATAAGTAAAAAGATTCTCAGAGCCACAGTGGGTCATAGTTCAGGAGATGATAGGTGATGGGGTATGGGATAGAGGCTTGCATGTAGAGTTTTTCTGGGTTATTTTGAATTTCTTGAGAAGAATTTAAATACCTTAGTGTTTACGAGATTGTTTCAATACTAGAATCTTAGAGCTTGAAGGGACCTTCAGATCTTGGTAGTCAAACCTTTTCTCTCCAAGCAGATTCATAGCTATATGTGTTTTTTTTCTGAGAAAGATTCTTCAGTTTGACGGTGCAGGTTTGAACTTGTGTTGGGGCAGTCTTTGAATTTTATTTAGCTGCTTCTTTTCAAGCCTGTTTTAAGTCTGTGTTGGTCTCAATTCTCCATGCAGAGAGTAATAAGTAACTTGGAATGGTTTATGTAATTTTCATTTTGCTTAGTTGTATCATTTTATTGAACCATTACAAAAATTAAAAAAGTCCTAATCAACAACTACAGCAAAGTTGCAGGGTACAAAATCAATTTAAAAAAATCCGTTGCATTCCTATGCACTAACAATGAACTAGCAGAAAGAGAAATCAAGAATACAATCTCATTCACAATCACAACAAAAAGAATAAAATATCTAGGAATAAACTTAACCAAAGAGGTGAAAGACCTGTACGCTGAAAACAGTAAGACATTATTGAAAGAAAGTGAAGAAGACATAAAGAAATGGAAAGATATTCCATGTTCATGGGTCAGAAGACTAAACATAGTTAAAATGTCCATTCTACCTAAAGCAATCTGCAGATTGAATGCAATCCCAATCAAAATCCCTATGACATTCTTCACAGAAATAGGACAAAAGAATCCAAAAATTTATATGGAACAACAAAAGATCCCGAATAGCCAAAGCAATCCTGAGAAAAAGAAGAAAGCTGGAGGTATCACAATCCCTGACTTCAAAACATACTGCAAAGCTATAGCAATCAAAACAGCATGGTACTAGCACAAAAACAGACAAACAGATCAATGGATCAGAATTGAAAGCCCAGAAATAAAACCACACATCGATGGACAGTTAATCTTTGGCAAAGGAGCCAGGAACATACAATGGAGAAAGGAAAGTCTCTTCAATAAATGTGTTGGGAAAACTGGACAGCTACATGCAAAAGAATGAAAGTAGACCATTATCTTGCACCATACACAAAAATTAACTCTAAATGGATTAAAGATTTGAAGGTAAGACCTGAAACCATAAACTCCTAGAAGAAAATATAGGCAGTACACTCTTTGACATTGGTCTTAGCCACATCTTTTTGAATACCATGTCTACTCGGGCAAGGGAAACAAGAGAAAAAGTTAACAAGTGGGACTACGTCAGACTAAAAAGCTTCTGCAAAGCAAAGGAAACCATGAACAAAATGGAATGACAACTCAGCAACTGGGAGAAAATATTTGCAAATCATTTATCAGACAAGGAGTTGATCTCCAAAATATATAAAGAACTCATCCAACTCAACAAAAAAAACCTCCCAAACAACTCAATCAAAAAATGGGCAGAGGAAGGGAGAAGGGGCGGAGCAAAATGGTGGGGTGAGCTCACCTGGGATTCTCTCCCCTCCAAAATACAGCAAAGGATTGGGAAAACTGAATTTCAGAGAATAAATCTAATGCCAACACATTAGAGACCTACAATACCAAGAAGGTGGAGAACATAGACCTTGCTGACGGCCTCGGAGGAGCTGGAACCGGTAGGAGAGAATGTCGTACCCTCCCCTAGAGTCTGTGATCCCTGCTGTGCGGGTCTGGGAAGGAGCAGGGGAGGGGCTGCGCGACTGGGGGATCATCCAGGACTCCTGCTGCTGGTTCACTGGAAACCTGCTGACGGGGGAAAGCGTCTGTGTGCGGGGACTCCATAAACCCAGGGCCTTGGGAGACCAGAGAACAGAACTGATCTGAATCCAGATCGTTGCTCTAGAATAGCAGCCCCTCCCTCATGGAAAAGCACACTGGGTGCCGCCATCTTGCCCGAAGGCGGAGAGCTCAGAACACGTGGCTCTCGACCCCAGTCTAGTGGCGACAGGCTGTAACTGCAACCGAATTCTACCACCATGCGAAAAAACCGCTTCTCTACCATCCAGCAATTTATAAAAGCCCCAGACCAGAAGGAAAACAATAAAAACATAGAATTAAGTCCTGAGGACTTGGAATTAGGTAAACTAAGTGATAATGAGTTCAGAGCAGCTATAATCAAAAAACTCAATGAGGTAGAGAGAAAGAGAAACAAGCCAATGAGTTCTGGAGTTACTTCACAAAAGAGATTGAAATTATAAAGAAGAATCAAACAATTACTAGAGATGAGAAACACAATGGACCAGATAAAACAGAATACGGATTCCCTGAATGCCCGTGTAGACACCATAGAAGAGCAAATTAACATAACTGAAGATAGACAGGCTGAATGGCTCCAGACAGGAAGAAAGAGAACTAAGAATTAAAAAAAACGAGGAAAATCTCTGAGAGATAGTGGATTCAATGAGGAGTAAGAACTTAAGTATCATAGGAATTCTGGAGAACGTGAAAAAGGAAAATGGAGCAGAAAGTGTACTTAATGAAATTATAGAAGAGAACGTCCCAAATCTAGGGATTAACGGAGAAATGTGTGTAGAAGAAGCTTTCAGATCTCCTAGATTTGTCACTGTAAAAAGACCTACTGCAAGGCACATAGTAGTACAAATGGCAAGAAGGAAAGACAAAGAAAGAATACTCAGGGAAGTAAGAAAAAAGAAGAGAATAACCTACAAAGGAGCTCCTATCAGACTTTCAGCGGATTTCTCTACAGAAACCTTACAAGCTGGGAGAGAATGGAGTGACATATTCAAAGCTTTAAAAGATAAGAATCTTCAGCCAAGAATACTCTTTCCAGCAAGAATTTCCTTCAGATATGAGGGAGAAATTAAATCTTTTCCAGACAAACAAAAGTTAAGGGAATTTGTAACTAAAAGCCCTCCACTACAAGAAATCCTCAAGAAGGCTCTCATACCTGAAAAAAGAAAAAAGGGAGAAAGGGGTCACAAACCACAGACTAGGGAGACCAATGGATGGAACCAGAAAAGGATAGCAAATATTCAACTATAGCGTTAGGGTAAAGGTAAGGAAACAACCAAAGCAAGGACGATCTTATCACTCTAACTACAAATTCATAACATGAGTTGGAATAAGAAATGAAAATAATTACTTAGGAGGGGAAGAGCAAAGGGTCTAAATCAGTATAGGC
>NC_060269.1:124030114-124033571 GCF_021613505.1 Equus quagga
ATAATTACTTAGGAGGGGAAGAGCAAAGGGTCTAAATCAGTATAGGCCAAGTAAGTAAGAGACCACCAGAGAATAGACTATATTATACACGAGATTCTAAATACAAACTTCAGGGTAGATACTAAACTAAAAAACAGAACAGAGTCACGAAACATAAATAAGGAAAAATCTAAGAAACCCAGCATAAGAAATTGCAGTATTAAATGGGTAGGCGAAAGCACACAGGAAAAGAAATGCAGGAAAACAAGATAATGAGCAACAGATTGACAGCATTAAGTCCATATGCATCAATAATCACTCTCAATGTAAACGGATTGAACTCTCCAATAAAAAGACACAGAGTGGCAAAATGGATTAAAGAACAAGATCCAACAATTTGTTGCCTCCAGGAAACACACCTCAGCCCCAAGGACAAACACAGGCTCACAGTGAAGGGGTGGAGGACAATACTTCAAGCCAATAGCAAGCAAAAAAAGGCAGGTGTTGCAATTCTTATATTAAAGTGGATTTCAAAATAAGACAGGTAAAGAGAGACACAGAGGCACAATATATAATGATAAAAGGGACACTTCATCAGGAAGATATAAAGCTTATAAGTATCTATGCACCCAACACAGGAGCACCAAGATTCATAAAGCAACTATTAACGGACCTAAAGGAAGATGTTAAAAACAACACAATAATAGTAGGGGACCTCAACACCCCACTCACATCAATTGACGGATCATCCAGACAGAAAATCAACAAGGAAATAGTGGAGCTAAACGAAAAACTAAAACAATTGGACTTAATAGACATATATAGATCACTTCACCCTAAAACAGCTGAATACACATTCTTCTCAAGTGCACATGGAACATTCTCAAGGATAGACCATATGTTGGGAAACAAGGCAAGCCTCTACAAATTTAAAAAAATTGCAATAATAACAAGCATCTTCTCTGATCATGATGCTATAGGGCTAGAAATTAATTACAAGAAAAAAACTGAGAAAGGCACAAAGATGTGGAGACTAAACAACACACTACTGAACAAGCAATGGATCATTGAAGAAATTAAAGAAGAAATCAAAAAATACCTGGAAACAAATGAAAATGATAACATGCCATACCAACTCATATGGGATACAGCAAAAGCTGTATTAAGAGGAAAATTCATCACAATACAGGCACATCTTAACAAACAAGAAAAATCCCAAATAAGCAGTCTTAAACTACACCTAACTGAACTAGAGAAAAAAGAACAAATAAAGCTCAAAGTCAGCAGAAGGAGAGAAATAATAAAAATCAGAGCAGAAATAAATACTATTGAAACGAAAAAGGCAGTAGAAAGGATCAATGAAACAAAGAGCTGGTTTTTTGAGAAGATAAATAAAATTGACAAACCCCTAGCCAGACTTACAAAGAAAAAAAGGGAGAAAGCTCAAATAAACAAAATCAGAAATGAGCGAGGAGAAATAACAACAGACTCTGCAGAAATACAACGGCTTGTAAGAGAATACTACGAAAAACTATATGCTAACAGAATGGATAACCTAGAGGAAGTGGATAAATTCTTAGACTCCTGCAATCTCCCAAAGCTCACTCAAGAAGAGGCAGGCAATTTGAACAGACCAATCACAAGGAAAGAGATTGAAGCAGCAATCAAAAACATCCCAAAGATTAAAACCCCAGGACCAGATGGCTTTCCTGGGGAATTCTACCAAACTTTCAGAGAGGATTTAGTACCTATCCTTTTCAAGCTGTTCCAAAAAATTAGGGAAGATGGAACACTTTGTAACACATTCTATGAGGCCAACATCACGCTGATACCAAAGCCTGACAAGGACACCACGAAAAAAGAGAACTGCAGGCCAATATCACTGATGAACATACATGCAAAAATTCTAAACAAAATTTTGGCAACCAGAATTCAGCAATTCATCAAAAGGATCATACATCATGATCAGGTGGGATTCATACCAGGGAGACAGGGATGGTTCAACATCCGCAAATCAATCAACGTGATACACCACATCAACAAACTGAGGAATAAAAACCACATGATCATCTCAATAGATGCAGAGAAGGCATTTGACAAGATCCAACAGCCATTTATGATAAAAACTCTGAACAAAATGGGCATAGAAGGAAACTACCTCAACATAGTAAAGGCCATATATGACAAACCCATAGCCGCCAACATACTCATTGGGCAAAAACTGAACACCATCCCCCTGAAAACAGGAATGAGACAAGGATACCCTCTATCACCACTCTTATTTAATATAGTACTGGAGGTCCTGGCCAGAGCAATCAGGCAAGAAAAAGGAATAAAAGGAATCCAAATAGGGAGGGAAGAAGTGAAACTCTCGCTGTTTGCAGACGACATGATCTTATATATAGAAAACCCCAAAGAATCCATTGGAAAACTCTTAGAAGTAATCAACAACTACAGCAAAGTTGCAGGGTACAAAATCAATTTGCATAAATCAGGAGCATTTGTAAACTCTAATAACGAACTAACAGAAAAAGAACTCAAGAAGACAATACCATTCACAATCACAACAAAAAGAATGAAATACCTCGGGGTAAATTTAACTAAGGAAGTGAAGGACCTATATAATGAAAATTACAAGGCCTTTCTGAGAGAATTGGATGACGACATAAGGAGATGGAAGGACATTCCATGTACATGGATTGGAAGAATAAACATAGTTAAAATGTCCGTTCTACCTAAAGCAATCTACAGATTCAACGCCATCCCAATCAGAATCCCAATGACATTCCTTACAGAATTAGAACAAAGAATCCTAAAATTCATATGGGGCAACAAAAGACCCTGAATTTCTAAAACAATCCTGAGAAAAAAGAACAAAATGGGAGACATCACAATCCCTGACTTCAAAACATACTACAATGCTACAGTAATCAAAACAGCATGGTCCTGGTACAAAAACAGGTGCACAGATCAATGGAACAGAATTGAAAGCCCAGAAATAAAACCACACATCTACGGACAGCTAATCTTCGACAAAGGGGCCGAGGGCATACAATGGAGAAAAGAAAGTCTTTTCAACAAATGGTGCTGGGAAAACTGGAAAGCCACATGTAAAAGAATGAAAATTGACCATTCTTTTTCACCATTCACCAAAATGAACTCAAAATGGATCAAAGACCTAAAGCTGAGACCTGAAACCATAAGATTTCTAGAAGAAAATATAGGCAGTACACTCTTTGACATCAGTATTAAAAGCATCTTTTCAGACACCATGTCTTCTCAGACAAGGGAAACAATAGAAAGAATAAACAAATGGGACTTCATCAGACTAAAGACCTTCTTCAAGGCAAAGGAAAACAGGATTGGAACAAAAAAACAGCGCACTAACTGGGAAAAAATATTTGCAAGTCATATATCTGAGAAAGGCTTAATATCCATATATATAAAGAACTCACACAACTCAACAACAAAAAATCAA
>NC_060269.1:124333671-124526707 GCF_021613505.1 Equus quagga
CAGGAAGAATGGTGATTTATGAATGGTCTTCCCTGGCACTAGAAACAGGAGACGGGGAGGAGAAAATGGAGCCACATTAGGAATGTCAAAAGCACCTGTGAGA
Source organism: Equus quagga (assembly GCF_021613505.1). Lineage (NCBI taxonomy): Eukaryota > Metazoa > Chordata > Mammalia > Perissodactyla > Equidae > Equus > Equus quagga. Next base: position 124,333,775 of record NC_060269.1, read on the forward strand.
TGGGATGCTGTGTGGATGATGACCAGGAAGCCGCTTGATGTAAATATCTGTGAAGTGGTGAGGGGGCCTGTGGAGAACCACCCAGGGGCCCAATAATCTCGCGTGGCTTCACTCTGTTGTCTCTTTAGTCTCAGTTTGTTCTCAGTTGCACAGAAACACCCGAAGCTGATGATCAAATCTTTCAGCTACAAATCCATCCCACAGCGTAAAGATAGCCCGGCATATAAGTGTTCAGTTGCCTCTAAAAATAACATGCTACATTTCTCTTTCATTGAGAGGCTCTGTATAATAGTTTAAAACGCTAGCTAGTCAGGTTGGACTGACCTGTGTTTGAATCCCGGCTCTGTTTTACCAGTAGTGCAACATTGGATGAGATATATAATTTCTCTGGGTCTCAATGTCCTCATTTGTGCAGTGGAGGTTGTAATAGTATCTAATTAACAGGGTGATTATGGAGATTAAATGGGATAATGGATAAAAAATACTCAGCATGGTGCCCAGCACACAGTAAATACATATTAGTTATTATTATTATTGAAATCTTGTGGATCGTTTTCTGGTGAGATAAATGGAGGAAGGAGAGTATAAACACAGAGAAAGAGAAAGAGATGAAGAGATGGCAAAGAGCGGCAGGCTGTTAAAAGCTGATCCTGGAAGAGAGGCACCTAATGACTGTCCAAGAAAACCTCCTGAGAGAGAAAAAAGATGAAGATGGCAGGGACTCAAAGGCAGAGGCTTGGCTGTGTTTTTTGCCAAGGTTGCATCCATCTGGCCTTGGCTTCTCTGCTGGTTTTTTCCTCCAAATGACAGCTCTGGAAGCCCAGTGGTGACACCCAGGGCAGGGAGCTAGACCATCTTTGAATTACCCTAAACTTCGGTGCTCGTGGAAGGCATATAAGAAATGTACCTATTATTCTTTTGCAGTACAGAATTCCTTTGAGACTAACAGAAGAGACAGGCCTGTCAAGTAAGTCAGCAGTGACCACAGGCAGATATAATCCTATTGCCTTTTGGCTGACAGCTCACGCAGAGAAAAATACTCTCCGATGCAGACAAAGGTAAATGTAGCTTAAATCCCAACACAAAATTCTCCTCCGTGATCAGCTTCTATCCCAGTCTATGATGACCCTAGACACCAGACATATCAGAAAAACCGTCAATACATTTCTTACTGTTGGGTTGTAATAATTTAATCATTGCTGAAGGTAAAATGCTCAAAGGGTAGAATAACTCAGATTATTTTCAGGGTCTAAGCAAAAAAAAAAAAGAAGGACAGAATGGTGACTTTCCTCAGATTTAATAGCACATAGTGCAGAGGACCATCTGTTATAGGTGAGCATATAGAAAATGAACACAAACCTGAATAGGTTATGAAATATCTAGAAAAATAAGACAAGTGGTTAACCACATGATCTTTTCTTTTAAGTGAAGAATGGCCGGTCTGAATCCAGTCCTACGGCTTTTTGAATCCTAATCACCTACAGAACCCAGGCATACTTGCAGTTCTGGGATGGATTGGCACATGGTCTCTTCCACTGTGCCTTTACAGACACAATCATTGAAGAAGCTGAGTTGAAGCCTGAATCTGAATATCAGAATGTAGGGCACGCTGAAGAGGAAGATCAAAGGGCAATTTTACATTACAAAAAATAGCTTGATGCTGAAGAATAATTGCTTTTATAAAATTAAACACAGACTGAAATCACGTATTATGACCTACCCCATCTGTTCAGCATACACTCATAAATATACAGTACATATGTAGATACAAATACATATACTATATATATTTGTTTGTTTTTTAGGAAAGAAGAGAGACACGTTTATTTCACATTTTCGCTGAATTACCTCCCTGAGATGCTCTGTCCTGGATCTCTGGGGTGGCTATGATTGGAATCTGTCTGCTCTTGTTTCTAACTTAAGCGCAGCATGGCTGACCTGTGCAGAAAGGTGACTTCCTAGACATAAGGGCACATTGGGACAAACGTGGGAAATGCACAGGAAACGCTCTCATTTCTGGGTTCAGACCTCTCCCTATATTTAGCACTTTCCTTTAGCCCACCCGAGGCTGTGCTTCTTTCACCCGCCATGAGCCCTGCAGCTCCCAGGTTCCATGCTTCCTTGGATGGTGTTGCAGAGGCTGCTGCAATCCCAGCTCAGTGTTGCCGCTGCCTCACTAGTCACACTGCTCATTGAATCACAAGCTTGATGTACAGCCCAGCGTGTGATCCAGAGAAAGAGAGACTTCTGTTCTCAGTGGGACAGAATATTTAAACTTAGGCCTCTGCTTTCAGATCTGGGACTCAATTTCGCCCTTTAGCGCTGTGTGTATCCATACCCCAAAGCAGTTTTTCTTGGATGCATTTTGCTTTGAATTTGAAATATGCTTTTGATGCTTTTTATTTAATAAGGCATAGGCACAGGACTACATTCATTATTTAGACCAGAACTTATTTTGCACTTGATGTAAGAAAAAAACTGGCACGCTCATTCAGGGTAATTGCATAGAGTGAAATGAACCCAATTTACGTAAAGGATTATTGAAGGAATAGAAAACTTCCAAAGGAAGCCTGCTAAATCATTCATTCAGTAACTGATTGACATTTGCCCAGATCTGGGTCCTGTGCTTTGCCAGGTTTTAAAGCAAAGCAAAGAAGCAATTATTTAAAAGTGATGGTGAAAAGCAGTATTGAAAGACAGCAATCCTGGAGAGCGGATATAGTTTAAGAGATAATTCTCTCTTAAATAACGTAATTCACAGACCATGGACCTAGGCCCCAGGAATCATCTTTCAGCCTACGTTTCCACCTGGCACCCTTCAATAGTCTACCATTAAAAGATATGTAAATGTAATGTAAATAGAGTCAACTACTTTTTAAAGAATAATTATCTCTCTTATTCTTTTACAGATTTCTATTTTATTTTACGATTAAAATTTTGCTATGCATTAAATGGGTACAGTTAGGCTTACAGTCTAATTCCAGGAATCGAGCTCCTTTGAAACTATTTGTTTCTTTACATTTCCAGTTAATGTCTATAAATCTATCTGATACTAAAAAATCTGCTGTGAAGAAATTGTAAATCTAAGTCCTTTGCTTTGCTCTATACATAATAAGTCTAAAATTTATGGAGAGGCAACCCAACATTTTCATCAGCTATAATTGTTCTCTAGACTGAATAACGGAAACATTTCAGGCAATCAAAAAGCAAGTAGAAAAAAAGCCATCTTTAATTGATTCCTCAGAGGATTTTTTTCTAGATTGTAAATAATTTGTTCTCATGTTTTCTATTTGGCTGTTTCAGGAGCTACACAAATGAAATACGGGACATAGACAAATGAAATGCTAATAAGATGTAGGATATTAAAATACCCCTGCTTTGCCTGTAGGCAAAGGCAATCTACTCTATCAGGGGAATAAAAGGAAACGTGAAGGAGCCATTTTCACCCTTGCAAAATGAGAGGCTTCATCTGACCTGGAGAGAGCCACTGGACAAGATGTCTTGTGACAGCGCCTGTAAGGAGGGGCTCTGAAATAGGAGCATTATACAGAACTCCAACCCAGAATGAACGTAGGAGCTCAGGAGTCAAAGTGCCCATTGACTCTGCCTCTTCTGGCTACAGGGTCTTCTGTGCAGCCTCTCAGCAATCAACATACCAGTGGGTCAACTCACACATCAGTATTTTCTGTTCTTTAGAAGCAATGACGGTATTTGCCACCAGTGAGAGCGATCTGTGTATTTTTGGAACAGCTTGACTCAACTGTACTAGACGTAAAAATGCAGTCCTGGGGTCTACTGATTGAAATCCCTTTAGTTTCTTATTTGAATACTTCCAAGCTTTGTAATTATGCTATTATGTACTTATGATCATAAGAAGTCAATTTTAAGCTAAATACTCTTAGTACCCCTTTTCATATATATATTTTGCCCCATATATAAAGTTTGGGATAAAAAAGTTCAAGGAATGTGGGAAAATACAATAAATTGAAGGGTAGAACATTTTAAAAACCACTAATTTAGCTTGTTCAAATTTTTTAAGGTTTAGAAAATTTTTTAGTACTTTAAGGCATTTTACGAATTATTATAAACCTCCTTTCAGAATATCTGTCCCTACTGGGATGAGATCACGTTCCTCAATTGTGAGCACACAGTAGGAGCTCAATAAGTCCTTGTTTAGACAATGAATGGCTATAAAGAGATACTTATGTTCCTCTTTTACCATAATAGGTAAAACCTATAAGTAGTGTTATCTTTACCCATGACACCTGTGTAACAAAACTAAGTTCAGTGTAAGAATTGACTTAAAGTAATACAATAAGAATGGGAAATTTAGGGGCTGGCCTGGTGGCACAGCAGTTAAATTTGCACGTTCTGCTTCGGTGATCCAGGGTCCGCTAGTTGGGATCCCGGGTGTGGACATGGTACCACTCATCAAGCTATGCTTTGGCAGGCATCCCACATATAAAATAGAGGAAGATGGGCACGGATGTTAGCTCAGGGCCACTCTTCCTCACCAAAAAGAGGAGGACTGGCAGCAGACGTTAGCTTAGGGCTGATCTTTCTCCAAAAAAAAAAAAAAAAGAATGGGAAATTTAAAGGATTAAAAGAAAGTCTTGGGGAAAAAAAAAAAAAAGAAAGAAAGTCTTGGGTCTGCCCATGAATTTCTAAATATAGCATGCTTGACCAGGAAAATGGAAATGAGTATTTGTGAATGAACTTTAGATTAAAGGAAATTATTACTACAAAGCCATGTAAGTTTAAATTAACATGAAGAAAAATACAATTATTTCTAAAAACAACCATATACATTAAGAGAAATGATACTTTCTTTAAACTTGCATTCTCAATACTGTCTGTGCAAAACTGCTTGTAGTGTCCTCAAATGGGCATCTGTGGTCAGATGTGTAGGAAACATCCCATTAAATGGTATATATATCAAAGCAACATGGCCTGCCATTTCCTTTAATTAGATGGAGTCTGGCCAGGTCACGGCTGTGCTTTTGAACAACTGGTCTGGATGTGTGAAACCTGCAGAACGGGCAGTAGCAGCTGGAAGGCGTCCTGTACGTATGTCATGCTATTGCAGCCCTGTGAGAGGAGAAACATGTGGTTAAAGGGTTATTTTCAGATTTAATCTTGACAAGTCTTCCAATTTGATAATGTTCCCTCTCCCCAAACCCCACAATATTTTATAATATTTTTCTTTTAATGTTGCTGTTTAAAGCAAATGTAAGCACACTCCTTTGGATAGAGTACATCCGAGTCTCAGTTATCTATACCAACAGAGAGAGGGATTCACTCAAAATGAGGCAAGACATTTCCATCGACTTTTAGGGTACATCGATATGCGTATATTTATGACACAACACATCCAGTCTTGCCTATGCTTTTCTCAGGTCAAGCCCACTGCCCTGAAATAAAAGCACAGTATGAAGGAGGCTCTAGTTTGTCTGAATCTATAGACGAATAAACAAGAATGGTCTACATAAAGCTAACTGGAGATGTCATTGTGCAATTATTCATGGCAAGCCTTGAATGCTAGTATCTTCCCATGCATGTTGGTACCTTGTGCTTGGTTTGGATATTTGATGTTGCTATTCATGTTCTGTGGTGCCCTAACATACAGTATTAGAGGGAGAGGCCATTTAAAGTTTCAGGTAACTAAAACTTGAGAAAACTTCCATTGGGAGAATGAATCGACATTTGACCTCATATTCCTCAGGACCGATATGGTGCATTAATCTGCTCATGCCTTCTGGCTAGCCAGGCGAGAGATTTTCTTGTTCCATATTCTGCCTCTGATTGCCTTGGTTTCCTCTTAGCTGTGTCTGTCCCTCCAGAACCTGCCCCTACAGTTCCTTGTCCCTTCTGTGTGGCTGTGTCCCAAACAATAACACTGGGTGCCACCACTTTGTAACTTTTGTACTTTGGTAGTTTTCCTTAGCAGTAAGGCACAACTCCTACAAACACTGCTATAAATATATGGGTAGCCCTCCCTGAGTTGAAGTTTTCTAATTTCCAGTTTTTGTAATTGACAGCTACTTCAGACTTGTGGCTTCAGCCGGGTGCCCTGTGGCTACAGATGTGCCAGTTTCTTATAGTGTGGCCGCTACGGAAGGTTTTCCTCCACCAACCACAGATAGAACAGAGTGCCTATGACTCAGGAATGAGAAGGCCTCTGGGCCTCTTTTCCTCTCTCTTACATCTCTGCTTCTGGCAAAGACACAGCAGTGTCAGGGGCGCTTCATAACCTATGCTACAAAGTCCTGGCGGGCGGGCAGGCCACAAAGCAAGTAGTCACAGAGGATGGTGTCTCTGGTCACTGAATGGGCAGAGGCTAAACATCCTATTTTCCATTTTTGCCAGTCTGGAGCTCAGACCCAGCTAAATCATAGGTTATTGTGAATGGAAGGAAGTGCCCATTTTTACAAAAATCACCACTGAACAAGAATCTCTCATCGCAGCCAATAATCACACTGTTAAATCTGGTGTCAAACTTGGCGGCAGAAATCTGCTTCTGCTGGAGGAAACAGCGACAGAAATAACATGCAAGCTTAGCGTTTCTCTTTACAATCAGGAATTCTTGAAAATTAGGTATTGTTGCTTCACCCGCGGGTTTACAGCTGGTTGAGCTGCACAAAGGTACTCAAAAAAGACTGCTGATAAGATTTAGGATTGCAGTAACACTTGCTGTCTGGGAGAAAGACCAAAAAATGTAGCTCCAACATTTGCTTTGATACAGAAGGGCTTTCTCTCCAGGGGCCACTTACCTCTAACAACACACTATTGATCATGGGGTTAAGGACCTCAGCCTTCTTGTTGCTCTGCAGAAGCAAAAGGATGAAATTAACAGATCAGATTCTCACACTACAGAGCTTGACACATAAAATGTGATACACCAGCTTTGTTGAGGAATCTCTTAGAGACGAAGGGGAGGAGAAGTGGAATACTTACTACAGACCAGGCTTCCTATTTGGTGCTTCCCCTATATAATTGCATTTAATTTTGACAAAAATCCTAGGAGGTAGGCAGGTACCATGATAACTCCAATTTAAAGATGAGGAAACAGGGGCCAGGAAGGTTGAGTAACTTATGTAAGGTCACATAGCTAGAAATTTAAACTTAGGCCTTTTTTAAACTATTTACAGCTGTGGCAGGTCTGGGATTAGGTGAGATGAATGAGGATGAGTTGTACAAGGGCAGGGTCGAATCCTGTCTTTACTCAAAATTTTGGTATTTTGTTCATCATAATTTTTTTTGCCTTCATTTTGATGTTTAAAAATATTGCACTAAAATATCTAGCTAGATGACTGAAGTTATTTCTTTGTCTTTTTTTGGGGGGGGGGGGGGGGGCCCTTAAATTTTGCTGGTGAATTAAGTACCTTACTCGCCTACCCTAATTCCAGCCCTAGTCTGTAGTCTTTTTTTCTGTCTTCTTTTAAATGCAAGCATGGATATTTGGTTATAGGGTATGTCTTCCAGATTAGCAGCAAAATTAAAATATTCTTAACCGTAACTTGCAAACAGGTCTGCAGACTCCAGTTTGCAAAATATGAACAACCCATGGAAAGCACAGAATACAGTGCCTGATACAAAGCAGATGTTCAAAAAGTGAGAGCTAGTGTTAGTATCATCGTTATTATTATTTCCACTATTGATCTATCAGTCAACAGTCTTCTCTATCTAAAATGTTCTATCTACTCTTAGACAATAAATAATTCAAGGGACTGAAAAGAGAGAGAGCAATTTTACTAGACTGGTTTCCCTTACACTACTCAGAAGACTTTATGGTAAACAAAAGGATATAAATGAAATATATCTTCCCAGAGCAGCCGACTTTCATTGACATCACTCCACTGAGGGCAAAGTAATGTCTTACTGGGGAAACTATAACAGAGTCTTGGGAAAAACCTCTTTAAAAACCCAGTCATTTTAGTAAGTAACCAGAAAATCCATTATGGTATTTGCTTTCATGTTTATTTGATTATCAATAAACCTCTAAAATGTAATCAAAATGAGGGCAATAAAATGACATTGGTTTTCAGAATCAATGAGATGTGCAAGCAATTTAAATAGAGTCTGGAGAGCAATATACACTCATTAACTTCGAGTTATGAATAATGGCTGTTTCAGAGAACAGAAACAATGACTTGATGAAAATGATTCATCATAGCACAGGATGAAGGGTATTGTGGTGAGATGGCATTTTAGTGAACTTTATTTTAGACTTATCTTTTTCGTTCTCCAAAATGATCGTTTGTGTGTTTCTGGTTTTGTGCATGCAAACATTTGTACACATGTGTGTATATATGCATATATATATGTTCAAGTGCACACCCATCTGCCAGAACTTTGCTACTCAAAATGTAGACTGTGGATCAGGAACATTGTTATCACCCATGAGTTCGTTAGAAATGAGACTCTCAGTCCTCATCCCAGACCTGCTAGCTCAGAATCTGCAGGGACAAGATCTCCAGGTGATTTGCTTGCACATTAAGGTGTGAGGAGCACCATCCCGGAATACAATATGTTAAAAGGAATGGAAACCAATACCATGAACATTACCCACTAATGTGAATAAATAACAGGAATCACATAGAACATATAACACACACACATGCAGACACATACATCCTCGTCACTGGACAACCATAGAGAACCAAACAGTTGGCTTTCTGTCTGCTGTGTCTGATGGACAGCCGATTAGGAGCTGAGAGATCAATTGAGAGGCTTGAGTGAATCAGTCCACCCCTCTGGGCCTCAGTTTCCCACCTAGCGAACTGTGGGAAGAGTGAGAAGAGGCTAGAGAAGAGCCTAGAGAAGCCGAATCACTGAGGCCATCCCATCCTGGTAAGACCTCACACCTCTCTATAAACCTACCAGTTATGCCAAAGCCCATGGGTATCAGTCAACTTAGACAACACTGAGCACACAAATGCATTTTATTGAGCCTATCATATCCATGAACTTCCCCCTCCCGCTTCACTCTGCTTGCATATAGTGAAGCTCCATTGCTGAAGGACTAAAATTAGACAAATGCCAAAGCTGACGTCTTACAAAATAGGAGAGGCGAGCCAGATTCCTTGACAGCAGAACAAGTAGGTGCTATGTAGCTCACTCCTTATTAACGGAGTCACTTAGAGAATTGTGACAGACACACATCTCTTGACGGTCAGGTCCATAATCACTTCTGCTTCTTGTGAGAACTGCCTTTGGCTTGGGGGAGGCGGGTACACCCCAGCAGCCAGGTAGGTTTACATGATGTGACCCTAGCCCTACTCACTGCTGAGTCATACCAAGATGGACATCTGACCCACACTGATGAGTCTTTCAAACCTTCTCAAGCAGGAACCCAGAATTCGGATGGAGAGACATGGGGTCTGGGAACTGCTGTAGCTGAGTCGCATTAACAGCAACACTAGAGAGAGGGCACATGATCTCTGGTGCCGGGTCCCCACAGCTGCTCACATTCCTCCGTTGCCTTTAATAAAGTCCTTTTTCTGTCTAAACTACTTTGTTTCTATTACTTCCTGTTATAGGTCAAATTGTGTCCCCCGCAAAGAGATATGTTGAAGTCCTAACCTCCAGTAAATCAGAATGTGACCTTACTTGGGGACAGGGTCGTGGCAGATGTAATTGATTAAGATGAGGTCATACTGGTCATACCCTAGTCCATATGGCTAGCGTCCTTATAAGAAGAGGGAAATTTGGACACAGACACACATGGAGGGAGGACAACGTGAAGATGGAGAAACAGATTGCAGTTATGGTGTCACACCCCAAAGAACGCCTGGGGCTCCTAGAAGCTGGAAGAGAATAGAAGGGATCATCTCCTAGAGGCTTCAGAGGAAGCACGGCCCTGAGGCACCTTGATCTCAGACTCCCAGCCTCTGGAACTGTGAGACAATAAATGTCTTTTCCTTAAGTTACCCAGTTTGTGGTATTTCTTATGGCAGCTCTAGGAAACGAATACATTTGCAACCAAAAAACACCCTACCTAAAACAGGAAGTAAAACCTAATGCTTCTCAAGGAAAGAAACATTTGGCCTTACATCCAGGGCCTTAAAAGAAAAAGTAGAAAGGTTAAAAAGAAATATTTTCCACTTGCCTCCTCAACCCCAATCCCACTAAGGTGGGGCTATATACCGTGACTGATATCTAAAGGAAACAACCAGAAGCCACACCTCCAAATGAACGCTGAAATTTTCAAAGTTATTACCTTGAGAACAGAAACATTTATGCCAATTGGTAAATTTTTTCTTTTGGTTAAAGTTGATGTATACAACAAAGAAAAGCAACTTTTTATCTTGTGTGGCTTATAAAATAGCCTCTGAGGGCAACAAGATTGTGAATATTCAAGATTAATTATTTTAAGAGATATTCTTGAATTACATACAACAGATATTAAGTAATAGAAGGAACCTTCATTTGACATTTCTTTTTTTTACAAAGAAAATGAGGCCCAGAGAGGTTTGGAAAGTCACTCAACATCTTGTATGTCCGCGATGACAAATTCAGGGCTGGAACCCAGTCAGGTTAGAGCCCTGAGGTGCCTGTGGTTAGAGAAGGTGCTCTTGGCCTGGTTTTAGCAAATATCCCAGTGGAGCTTCCATTTTGTGGAGCTATCAAAAAAGGCACTGCATGCTATACTTTTCCTCACAGCTCCTCATAGACCCATCTCCCCTAAAAAGGTGGAGAAAGAATCCATATTATAATCTTACCCCAACAGTGGTTAAAGAATTCGTAAACTTTTTTGATAAAGAGGCCACTTCCTTGCACATTGCAGTAGTTAATCTGAAAAACAAAAAAAGAGATTTGGAGATTTTCAATAAAGTAAAATAATTTAACTGTCAAGACAATTGACGGATATTAATACCATATTCCATTTAGAGGAACAAGGTTTGAAGATGCTTTGCAGAAATGTTTTTCTCAATAATCTCCCATGATTCTCAATCACAGTTTAATCTAATCCTGGTTTTCTCTGCATGCTTAATTAAAGAATATTCAGCTAGCTCACCCTACATCTTTTTAGAGTCAAAAGTGTTTGCAGGAAAATAACAGGCTTGAGCCCCACATGTATAGGGGTATAAGATTCTTGCCAACTGGCTTTTCTCCAGCTTTTTGGTCATTTTTAAAGAATAATGAACATTCATTGAGGTACTATGTTAGGTACTTTCATATGCACAATCATATTTAATCTTTATAGCGACCTTATAGGTTTTGTGGTTATTCCCATTTTATAGATGAAGAAACTGACAGTTAAGAAGATTAAGCAACTTGCTTAGGACAAGCAGTAGTAAGTGACAGAGCTGGGATTCAAACTCAGGTGTCTCGACATTTTGATTATGTTTTTATTAGATGCCTCAAAATAAAGATCCTGTAGGATATGTTTTTAAGACTTATATCAAAACTCGAAGTTTATTCCAGCCACTCCACTTCTAGGACTTTACCCCAAGAAAATAATGCAAGATGGACACAAATATTTAACCAATATAATGTTTGTCATAATATTACAGATGATAACAAAAACTGAAAACAATCTAATTACCTAGCGATGTCAGTATTGTATGATTTTTCTTTTACAATTAGTGTATATGACTTTTATGAATAGGGATTAAAACACTACTAGAAAAACAGTAACTCCAAGTTAAGAACCTTACATGTTAAAGATCTAATGAAGTCAGCAGAGGTAAGTTTTGTTTTGATAAATCAGGGTTCTGTCTGAGCTATGTATGTATTCAGGTTTGTTGAGCTTTATCCATCTACCCACCTACCCACCCACGCATCCACCCATCCATCCATCCACTCATCTACCCATCCATCCATCCACCCATCCATCCATGCACCCATCCACCCATCCATCTATCCATCCAAAACTATCTGCAGAGGGTCAGGAGTAGGGCCAGGAGACAGCCCAGAGCCACTCTGTCTATGATTTTGGGGAGGTGCGTGAAGAGGCATTTATTTTACAGACAAACATGAAGCCTTATTACCTTTTGCTTGGTGCAGCTTGATAAGGTTGGGACAACTAGGGCTGAGAATCAGAAAGCAGCTAAGAGTAAGGTCCTGCTATCCATACTCAGGGACTTTTGAACTTTAGCCCTTCTCTTTCAAATCAGTACTGCAAATATAAAATAGTACCTAGGTATTTTCCTCAATATTTTAAATTCTTCCTTTTTGCCCTTTCCTCTTCCTTCTAAACACTGAGGCAAGTACATATTCTTTCTAGGCATAGCAAGGTCAGGATTGTGAGGTTGTTATAATATCTTTGATTTTCACATTTCTAGATATGAAAATCTAGACCAGATGACAGATCCTGACAAGTGAGGAAAAATGCCATCGGTAGTATAAAGACACTAATATCAAATTTTTGGAAGGTCCTTCCGGTAGAAATTTGCTCCCCAATCTACAATGCCAAATACAATAAGAAGCAAAGACTAGTTAGCTAGCAAGGTGAATGAGTGTGTTGAAACCTGTGTGTGTGTGTGTGTGTGTATGCATTTACCTCTAGGAGGCTCTTATCTTGGCTCCTGTGTCTGTATAATAATGAGAGGCTGTTTGAACCTGTGCTAATTTTCTGTACCACAATATACAGCCATGCACATAAAAGTTAATGGCTCATTTTTCAGTTCCATACCAACTATTGTAATGAACACTCCATACCAACTATTTTCACGTATATAAAGTTACATATCTACACATTTTTATTTCACTAGATAAATGAATAATAATAGCTACTATTTTTTGAAGAACATAACATATGACCGCACATATGCACACACATGCAATCCACAGCGAACTGGCTTACATTAGTGACCATCACTGCCAGAATTCAGAATATGCAGAGTTGGTATAAGTCCCTAGGAACAGTGGGGGTGTGTTTGCATACTTTTGTGAAGCTAGCTGAGACGTCACATTAAGGTGTCCTTTCTCTATGTTGGTATGTTGAAAATGTAATTACCCTCAAAGGTCTGTACTTTCAAGACTTTGATCTATTAAAATAAACACTCACACAGCTCTGAATGATTTAGTGTGTCTTCCCTTAAATCTCTTCATAAATAATTCTTGGAATTTAGTTAATTATTATTATTCTTGCTAACATAGTTTATTTCTTAAAAGAGTCCTTTTTCTTAACATAACATAGAACGATGTAATTAGTTGACTGGAAATCTGAATCTTTAGTAGCTTAGGGTTTGTGTGTGTGTGTATGTGTATTTGAGTGGCACATATATATAAAATTGGAAAAGTAAGAATTAAAAGTAATATTTACTTTATGAGAACTTTTGCTTGGTACTGAGCTGATTTTTCCTCTTCTTGTCCATGAAGAATTAATTCTGCTACTTTATGAAGCTGCTCAATACAGCGTGCTGTTACTTCTGCCAGACTTTCAATGGACAGCATGTACACTTCCTGAAATAAACAAATGCAAGTAAAAAAATAATTCACTGAGCAGGTGCTTTTTAAAAACCCTGTGACACTAAACCTATTATATAATTCTTGAATAAACAACCAAATATGACCTTTAAAAGCTTACCCAAAGATTAATGGGTGTACCTACAACTTCTCTAAGTGGAAATATTGCCATAAAATGGGAACTCTGCCAGGTCCCCAGGGATATGGCAAGCCTTTTTCACAGCTGCATGCCAAGTACTCAGAGCAATGCTGGGCACACGACAGGCAGGTACTCAAGAAGGTGTGTGAAAGGGCAGCCGAAATAATAGACCTCAGGGGACATTTTTCTTTAGACCGATCTAATTTAAAAACTTACTTTCTCTAAAATTAAATCCCATGTAAGATGAAGTTATTGCAAATTCATTTTTGAACATAGGCAGGATATAAATTATGCACATAGAAATTTATTAAACTACAGAATAAAAACTGCGGCAATGAAATTTTTTTGGAAAAAGCTTCAATTACCTCATTCATTAAGGGGCATAAAGACATTTTATAGTTACAAATTTGCATACAAGATGGAATTTTACCCTAAAGATAAATTAACTGTGTTCGTAAAGACCTTTTTTCCTTTAAATTATAATTGTAAAGCTATGGAGAAAAGCTACACTATCTATGCTAAATCATGAATTCTCTTGGCATGGGGAAATTTTAGTGTTTATTACATTAATACTCATATTTCTATAATGTAGAACAGGGTACAAATGACAATGAAATGGCCTCTCCTCATTTAAAATTGGGCTGCTAATAAAATTAACATAATATTACTGCTTTTGAGGTGGACAATATAAGTTTACCTCAACTGTCTTCGTTCTCCTTCCTTCCTTTCCGTCTTCTTTGGGGTTTTCAGGTTTTTCTTCCCCTTCTTCCTTTTTAGTTTTCTCCTCTGACTCTTCTGCCACATCTACCGACACCACGGTTTGATCTTCGTCCATGCAGTCATGAGCTTTTTTCATGGCCTGCAAAGGCCCCCAACCAGAGCAACACATTTATCGTGTCAACATGGAGACTAAGAAATTCCAATCCCAAGACTAGGATCAAGTTGCCCTAAACCTTTAAGGGTCATTCTCTGTAAATTTAAAGCATGATGGGGCAATTCCTGAACCTCCTTAAAAACATCTTGTTGTTGCTTTCTGGTAAATATAAAGTAAGAAAGGGGACAGAATAAAAAGAAAGTAGAGAGAGAACAGTGCAGGGCTGGATGACTTTCCACAGAGCGTTCTAATGTGATATTCAGATAAGAATAAAAATGACAGTCACCTTGAAAGATCGATAGTATATTTTTCACTTTGCCTGACCAACTGTAAAAGAATAATAGTACTTTTTAAATGTACACAGGTTAGAGATTTAGCCACGGTCATTGCTACAGCAAATTTCCTCATTTGAAGTGTCTCATAAAGCCCTTAATGTTTCATGGACCTAATAACGTATTGTGCTGGGAAGACGAAGGATGGCTCCGCTCTTCTCTAGTCATGCCACGTCTTCCAGCTCAAGGGGCAGGAGAGAAGAGCTGTGGGAATGACCTGGCTCTGCTCTGCAACTAGTTTAATTTCACATGGGTGCAGTTTGAACAACCTGTGGCCTAAAAAATTATGGCTAAATTGAACAAGCAGAAACCACTTTGCCTGTTATTCCCTGAATTTAGAAAGGACAGAGTCACCCAGCTTTGATCATTATAGTTTAAGCCGTTTGCTTAAGTGAAAGTTATATCTGAGCTTATGCTAAACCTACTTCTCATCTTAAAGCTTACACGTCAAAGTTTAACGTCAGTGTTGAATGGCCAGTTAATGGCAAGATGATTTAGGGAGACAAAACCCACCAAAACCATCCTTGGTGTGTCCTCTTTTAGAGACAAAGGTTTACCTGGCTATGTAAATAAACCAGTGGGACCTTGGAGGCATCATACACGCTCTGAGCAGTGGCAGGTGCTGCACGGAGATGAATGAGGCAATTTCCCACTGTGTTCAAGTCATTGACCTGCCACAGTCGGTGACCTCTACCAGAGATAAAGAAATTACTCTCTCTCCACCTCACTGCCTCATTCTGCCCTTTCCTCACCCACTTTGATAAGTGAGGGCCTGTGTCAACTACTGCATGCTAAAAAGAAGAAAGGGAAAAAAAAGAGAGAAAGAACAGGAAAAATAACACAGCTTTAAGTAAATAATAATCAGTGTCCTCATCAAGAAACTCTACAGCAAGACCTGGCACTAACCTGCAAAATGTACTGTGGTAACTATTAGAGGAACCCAGACTGTTAAAGCTGGAATGTTCTTAGACATGATGTAGCAACAACATTCCAGGGGGGTGGGGATGTGTGGTTGACCTGGCTGACGTGCTTCCTTCTGCCTAATCCTGACATGTCACTTTAGCGGGGGAGGGGAAATGGAATTTGAAAAAACCTGTTGGTGATTCAGCACCCCTCTCTTCTCCCGTATGCTGAAGGTAACCACTGCTCTCATGTAAAATTCTATTTTGAGGAGAAGTGACTTGTTCAAGGTCACAAGGTAATTACTAGTAAAAGTTGCAGCTGAAATGCAGATCTCATGACACAGTCTACCATGTTCTCTGCCACCACATTTCATCATGTTGCCCCCTTGAACCTTAATTACTGACCTCACACTCCCCTCCTGCTATGTGCCATTTGGGATTTGGGGTATTTCCATTTTGGGTGGATCTCTGGAATTTTATAACTGAGATCCTTTTTTTTTTTTAAAAGACAAAGACTCAGACTCAGAAGGGGCTGACCTTATTGAGTTTGTCAGGCGTGGCCGCGACATGTAATTCAAAGAGAAGCTCTGTGAGCATGCTAGCAAATTCTTCTCCCTTTTCTTCTAAGCCTAGAAATAGAAAATGACAGAAGTAAGAAGCATGATTTATTTTTCATCCTTCAGGATGTGGCAGCTCCCCCAACCATATAGCCCGCAGTCAGAGTTTAAGTGGGGGCTGCGGCAGCCTGTCCTCCAGCTGCCGGGCAAAGATGAGTTTCGCTCGCTTATGAGCATAGCACTGAGGTAGGAGACTGCTGCTGGGTGAGGGCTGCTGGAGCCTTGTTGCTCGCAGCTCTAGCCAGGGCACCGCCAGGCTGGCCTAGAGGGAATGTGAGCGCAGTGAGGGACTCATGCGTCTTGTTCAAGCTATGGGTGGTCAGTAGCTACTTGTTGAAAGAATGACCGAAGGAACAAATGAATGACCTTTCTCAGGGTTGGGAGCCGTAGGACAACACTGTGTTTATGACCTAGAGTACTGCCATGCTTACCAGGCAACCCTAACGATACCCAGGGCGACCTTTTCTGTCTACAGAGCCACCGTGCTAAGGGAGCAGAATTAGTCTCGATGGGTCGTGTGCTATCTGATGTAACAATGTTATATCTCTAGAGAAATTTCCCAAGGTTTCCTGGGACACCGGCTGGTCTTACAATATTTCTTAACAATAAGCCTTCCCTCCAAATTGGAAGTTACCTAAAGACAGAGACAGAATTTGTTTTGTTCACTTTTGAATCCAGGGCATCTAACACAGTGCCTGGAAGATAGGAGGTGCTAAAATGAATATTTATTGAATAAGCAATTCATTAATAAATTATATCACAGATAATAATATATTGATTATATAAAGTATAATGTTATATTTAATATATCTAAAAATAAAAATAAATTAATATCATTGGTGGGCAATAAAGAAGAAAGATCTTTAAAAGTTACAGTCTGAGCCAGGCCTGATGGCCTGGCAGTTAAAGTTCAGCATGCTCCCCTTTGGTGGCCTGGGTTTGGTTCCTGGGCGCAGAACCACACTATTTGCCTGTCACTAGCCATGCTGTGGTGGCGGCTCAAAGAGAAGTCAAAGGACTTACAACTAGAATATACGAGCATGCACTGGGGCTTTGCAGAGGGGAAACAAAGTTATAGTCTTATTTCTCTCATTTGTATCACGAGTTGAAGCCTTTTTAAAAGTTTCTGATAAGTGCTGAAGAATTGATTCCACAATCAGTTTACTACCAGTTTTGAGGGGAATAAAGGCATCATTAATCTGGCCTGATTACATGATCTCAAAACCCTCTGAGAAGAAAATACTCTGGCTATGTCAGTGGGGAAGGCAGTAGCTTCAGGGAGGACTAAGCCATGCGAGAAATACTGTATCTAACACTCATCTGCACGTGCTCTCTGTTTTATAGACAAAATGTTAATCAGCAGCTCATGAAGACAGCCAGGATAACTTGTAGGTCTTTGTTCAAAACATTTGGCTTAACCAGCTTAACATCACCTAGCATTTATATATGCTCATGAGGGAGACAGATCAGTAAACGTACTAGAGAAGTAAAACATATATGTCAGGAGAAAAGATTCATGGAGGAGTATAAAGCAAGGAAGAGGAACAGGGACAGTGAGGGGGTAGCAATTTTAAATGGGAGGGCAGCTGAGAAAGTGCCATTTGAGTAATGAACCGGAGGAGGAGAAGGGTGAGCCACACCAGCTCAGGGGAAGAGATTTCCAGGCAGAGGCACCGCTAGCACAAAGTCCAGGAGGGAGTGTGCCCGGCTTATTCAGGGACAGCAAGGAGGCCAGGGGGGCCGCAGCAGGGGAGGGAGTCATGTGCCTTGGGGGTAGAGAGAGATGGCTGTCTTTGTTCCTGATGAAGCCGACACAGTGAATCATTATAACCAAAAGAGGCAAGTGCTCTGACTGAGGGGGCTTTGCAGCACCTAATCCAGTCCTCAGAGGGCTGTTAAGAAGGCTTCCTGGAGGAGGTGATGCCTGAACCAAGCCTTCAAGAACGAGAAGGCATTAGTCACATGCACAAAGGGAGAGCTTGGGGGATGAGAGAGGGAGAGGGAACGGGGAGAGAGAGAACTTCCTCCCAAAGCTGAGATTCTCTCTCTGTTGGGCAGAGGTCTAGATCTCATCCTCTCTAGGCCAGCAAATAAAAGGGGCAGGGGCACATCAGGGCAGCATCAACAAGGTCTCGTTCCCAAACAGCCGGGGCCTTCTGGTTCTGGAAGAGGCAGCGTTGCAGGGCAGAGACAGCCCAGGCTGAGGCTTGGGAGGAGGGGTTCTACGTTTAGTGGCTCCGTGACCCGGGCCAGTCACAGGGCTTCTCAGCTTCCATTTCCGCCTCTGTGAACTTAGGATAATAAAACCCACCCATCTCCTCTTTAGCGTCGTTGTAAGGACCAAATAATACAACAAATGTGAAAGTATCCTGCAAACACTAAAGATTAAACTATATCATTATGTGCTACAAAGATATAAACATAGGAAGATTAAGAATATTTGGGAGTCATCAACACTAAACTAGGATACAAGTACTCACGCAGCTTCAGTTTTTAAATGTGTATTCATTCTATAAAACAGAAAAATACACCAGTGACTTTTATCAAATATTTTAGGAAAAAAAATCACAGAGAAAAATGGAAGGAGAAAAAAACAGATGATAAAAAACGTTTCAACAAACAAAAAGAATAAAATATCTAGGAATAAATTTTACCAAGGAGGTGAAGGACTTATACAATGAAAACTATAAGACATTATTGAAAGAAATAGATGATGACATAAAGAAATGCAAAGAGATTCCACGCACATGGATCAGAAGAATAAACATAGTTCAAACGTCCATACTACCTAAAGCAATCTACAGATTCAGTGCAATCCTAGTGAGAATCCCAATGACATTCTTCACGGAAATAATACAAAGAATCCTAAAATTCATATGAGGCAAAAAAAGACCCCAAATAGCCAAAGCAATCCTGAGGAAAAAGAACAAAGCTGGAGGTATCATAATCCCTGACTTCAAAATGTACTACAAAGCCATAGTGATCAAAACAGCATGGTACTGGTAGAAAAACAGGCACACAGATCAATGGAGCAGAACTGAAAGCCCAGAAATAAAACTGCACATCTACGGACAGCTAATCTTCGACAAAGGTGCCAAGAACATACAGTGGAGAAAAGATAGTCTCTTCAATAAATGGCGTTGAGAAGTCTGGACAACCACTTGCAAAAGAATGGAAGTAGACCATTATCTCACACCATACAGAAAATAAACTCAAAAAGGATCAAAGACTTGAACATAAGACCCGAAACCATAAAACTTCTGGAAGAAAATATAGATAGTACACTCTTTGACATAGAACTTAAAAGGATCTTTTCGAATACCATGTCTTCTCAGAAAAGGGAAACAAAAGAAAAAATAAACAAATGGGAGTTCATCAGACTAAAGAGCTTCTGCAAGGCAAAGGAAACTAGTATCAAAACAAAAAGACAACCCACCAATTGGGAGAAAATATTCGCAAATCATACATCCAACAAGGGGTTAATCTCCATAATATATAAAGAACTCACACAACTGAACAACAAAAAAATGAACAGCCCAATCAAAAAATGGGCAGAGGAGATGAACAGACATTTTTCCAAAGAAGATATACAGATGGCCAACAGGCACATGAAAAGATGTTCAACATCACCAATCATCTGGGAAATGCAAATCAAAACTACACTAAGATACCACCTCACACCTGTTAAAATGGCTATAATCACTAAGACTAAAAACAACAAACGTTGGAGAGGTTGTGGAGAAAAGGGAACCCTCATACACTGCTGGTGGGAGTGGCAACTGGTGCAGCCATTATGGAAAACAGTATGGAGATTCCTCAAAAAACTAAAAATAGAAACACCATATGACCCAGCTATCCCACTACTGGGTATCTACCCAAATAACTTGAAATCAACAATCCAAAGTGACCTATGTACCCCTATGTTCATTGCAGCACTATTCATGATAGCCAAGACATGGAAGCAATCCAAGTGCCCATCGACCGATGATTGGATAAAGACGTGGTGTATATATATATATATATATATAAATGTACACACACACACACACACAATGGAATACTACTCAGCCATAAAAAAGACAAAAATCATCCCATTTGCAACAACATGGATGGTCCTCGAGGGTATTATGTTAAGCCAAATAAGCCAGACTGAGAAAGACAAACACTATACAATTTCACTCATATGCGGAAGATAAACAAACGCAAGGACAAAGAGAACAGTTCAGTGTTTACCAGGGGAAGGGGGGTGGGGGGTGGGTACAAGGGGGAAGGGGAGCACTCATGGTGACAGACAAGAAATAATGTACAATTGAAATTCACAATTATGTAAACTATTATGAACTCAATAAAAAAACCCCAAAACATTGCAACAAAGAATATCTATTACTACAACTCTTGGTCTGTACACATGGCTGAAAAGAAGATCTTCACCAAGGATATAAAAATAGAAAACAGCCTTTTAAAATCTCTTCACAACAGTGTGGTAAACCAAATTAGAGACCCATGGCAGCGTGATAAAATTACAATCTGCTGGCAAGACGAACATGCAAATCACTAGCTAACATCCTAAATGTAGAGGAGCTCAATAGGAAATCTACCTGAAAATGACAGAATGACAGTTGATTACATTTTCTGAGACAATGAAACAAATTATTTAGGTGTTAGGAGGCTTTTAGGAACGTAAGTGCTTACAAGACACAAGTTTGATGGAAATGCTCTGGTCTCCCAGAGCTTCGCCCCAGGATAAGATTCCTCTCCGCGGCTTTAGGACAAGCCCTCCACCTTCCTGGAGTTGTGGCACTTCATCATAATTGGATTGACTTAATGACAACCCCACTATTCTTTTCTCTTGGTTCTTCTTGAAGTGTTTGAATGACATTTATTTATTAAATTAATTAGAATTAATAGTGTTTTTATAATCTGGAGATGCCCTCTGGGAAAATGGATATATTATGGGAGATAACAGGGTTCTGTCACTTAAGGAGAGACAAATGTACCATTTCTTAAGCATGCTGTTCAGGACTTCAATTTTTTTGGGTCATATTCAACAATCTCAATATACTGAAGCTCTACATTAAGACTGGAACACATCACATATAGTAACACTTTCTATTTAACAGTACTGAATCACGTTTCCTCTCCAAAAAATAGCACTAGTTGGGGATGCAATATTGCCTTAACTTGCTCTGGCAACAGTATCTCTTTGATGTTAGGGGGAAGTTAGGATCCTCTTTTTTATTTAAAGATTGGCACCTGAGCTAACATCTGTTGCCAATCTTCTTTTTTTTCCCTTTCTTTCTTCTTCTTCTCCCCACAGCCTCCCAGTACATAGTTTTATATTCTACCTGTGAGTGCCTCTGGTTGTACTATATGGGATGCCACCTCAGCATGGCCTGATGAGCAGTGCCATGTCCATGCCCAGGATCCGAAACAGAGAAACCCTGGGCTGCGGAAGCGGAACATGAGAACTTAACCACTCAGCAACAGGGCCAGCCCCTGGGATCCTCTTTAATCCTCTCAGAGTGACATTCCCAATAGGACCAAGGTCTACCTCAGGCATCATGGAACTGAAGAGAAATAGCCTGGATCTTTTTGGTGATTGTTATGCTGGAAAAGAAGCATCTATATTAGTTCATCTTGGGTCTATCATGCTAGCCGCATGACCTTTGACAACTAACGCCTTAGTTTCTCCACTATTAAAACAGAGACAAGGCTGTCATCCTTTGTGACTGTAGAACATACAAACGCTCAAAAATGTTATTCTCCAACTACTTCTTTGATACTGGGTCTTTCTATGCTTCTGTCTAATTGATTTTTCTATTTTGATGCAACGAGCATAAATCTCATTAAAGTGAATGCACATAAGGTCAATACGTGGGGCTAAAGCGGGAGATGGTATTTAAATAACAGTTTGCAAATGCTTAGAATAATTTTTCCGTGAGCACCGAGGCTGAAGCATTTCTGCTCTTGTGTTGGAGCTTCATTAAAGGTGTGCAACATGCATGGGCAGAAAATACTTCCAGTGACTTCATGGTATGAATGCACAGTATCACTGTTCTGCATTTGGGTAACAACAAGTACAATCATAAGTAAAAGCTACAACGTATTACACCCTTATTACTGTCCTGGCATTGTGTTGGCACTTTAAATAATAATAGTTAACAGTTTTTAGCAGCTGTGTGCGTCAGGCATTGTAACATACGTTTTTATATATATTATCTAATTTGATCCTCACAATAGCCCTTGGAAATATGTAACATTGTCTTCACTTTACAGGTGAAGATACTGAGTTTCAGAAAGGTGATATAGCTTATTCAGGGCCATTCAGCAAGTAAGTGGCGAAAATGTTTCAGATGGGACCTTCAGATGGTCCCAGGAGAAGCCAGCCTTGTGGGTCTATGGTTGCTTGAATTTTTTCTTTTTTTGTGGTGAGGAGATTGGCCCTGAGCTAACATCTGTTGCCAATCTTCCTCTTTTTGCTGAGGAAGATTAGCCCTGACCTAACATCGGTGCCCATCTTCCTCTATTTTGTATGCGGAAGGCTGCCACAGCATGACTGATGGGCAGTGTCTAAGTCTGCACCCGGAATCCAAACCTGCCAACCCTGGCCGCCGAAGTGGAGTGCACAAACTTCACCACCACGCCACCCGGCCAGCCTCTTGAATTTTTAACATAAGCGACACAAACAACTGTGGTTGTGGTGGTTGGTGGTGACATCAGTAAGAGATCACTCTCCATGTACATAGCAAATATTTTGCTATATTCTCTTCCCAAATGGACGTAATCATTAAGCATGCCCAACTTTGAGAACGTTTTTTCCCCCTCTCAAGGAAGGCTTGCTTCTCACAAAATATGTTCTAGTCTCCTTGGCGTCATGTCATTGTCCAGCTGGAAGATGATCAGGAGTGCACACCTGGCTTAGTTCAGTGATTGTCAACCCAACACATCACACCGTGGTGCACTGGGTGCCTTTGTCAGAACTGTACTTTTTCGGTGGAGTGTAGGCCACTTACCAGTACACCCTAACTCCTGCACATATAAATTAAAAAGAATAACAAGATATGAAAAGAAATCCACTGAAAGACCTGCCCACCATCAACATCAATCACATTCAACAACTTCTGCATGCACACAGAACATTAGACATCGGAGCATAAACTCTAGGCATCAGGGCCCCATTGAGCACACTGTGCTCTTTGTTCATTTGACCATATGCATTTATTGCACGTCTGTGATGTGATGTGCCAGGATTGTGCTGGACACCAGAGAAATAAAGATGGCTCTGTCAGGAGTTCCCGCCCAGCAAAAGGGAGGGTTACAGATCAAAGTGACCAGCTCCTGTGACAAGAGCAGATGCACAGAGTGTTCTGGAAGCAGGGAGGAGGAGCATCTGAATTAAATAATTCCACCCTGTTCAAAGGGCTGTGCTTACTAACAGAGTTCATAAGAATTGTACCTACAGTCTGTCTTGCTCTTTAACAGGTTATTTACCTTTACCTTGTTCTTCTTGATTCTCTTCATTCTCTAATTCTTTGGCTGCAAAGATGTCTTTAATGGAAATTAGGTCATTTTTTAAGAGTTCCAGCTTCTCTCCATCAAGTGATGATAAAAATGACTGAACCTGAAAAAAGAAATAGGTTGGCATAACTGTCATCTCTTCTCATTAATAACATTTATGTACGGCCGTCCTCAGGTCTCCCAGGACTGAGGTGATTCTCGGTGTGGGAGGTTGAATGTTGGATTTACTGCCTACTAACTGTGCAACTTTGGGTAAGTTACATAAGCTCCTTGGGCCTCAGTTTGTTAATCGAATGTGTTTGACATATAACACTGTGTAAATTTAAGGTGTACAACGTGTTCATTTGATACATGTATATATTGCACTTGTAGTGAGGTTTAGTGCCTCTATCATGTCACATGATTATCCTTTCTTTTTAGTGGTTGGAATCATAAAGTTTTAGTGTGTTAGCAAGTTTGATGATGGCAGTACACTATTGTTGTCTATATTCATTATACTGTGCATTAGTTCTCTGGCTTATTTACTACTTGCTGCAAGTTTGTGCCCTTAAACATCATCAATCTAATCAATCTCCCCACCTTCAACCCCTGGTAACTGCCATTTTACTCTGTTTTTTATGACGTTGGACTTTTTTAGATTCCACATATAAGTGAGATCATACAGTACTTGTCTGTCTCTGTCTGACTTATCTCACTTAGCATAATGGGCTCAAGGTCTATTCTTGTTGTCCTAAATGACAATATATCCTCTCTTCTCACGGGTGAATAATATTCCATTGTGTATATATACATATATATATATATGACATCTTTTTTATCCTTTCATCCATTGATAGGCATTTAGGTTGTCTCCTTATCTTGGCTATTGTAAATAATATTACAATAAACATGGGAGTGCACATATCTCTTTGAAATCCTGTTTTTG
The DNA here is from genome assembly GCF_021613505.1 of Equus quagga. Lineage (NCBI taxonomy): Eukaryota > Metazoa > Chordata > Mammalia > Perissodactyla > Equidae > Equus > Equus quagga. The sequence goes on from NC_060269.1 coordinate 124,358,495, forward strand.
GTTTCCTCAAAAAATTAAAAATAGATCTACCATATGATCTAGCAATTCCACTTCTGGGTATATACCCAAAGGAAGTTTTTCTCAGTTTTAAAACAAGGTCCACATTTCATTGTGATGCTTTGTGGGCTCAATGAAATAAGGAATAGGAAGTACATTGCACAAGTGTACACAGCAGATGCTAAATAAATGGTGGTGGTAGCTTTTCTATCATGGTGGTTAAAAAAACACTTTGACATCAACCCTGGATTCAATTATGTGACCTTGGGTAACGTATTTTACCCTTCTACGCTTCAGCTCCCTTATCTATAAATTGAAGACTAATACCACCAACCTTGTAAGGTTGTTTTGAAGTTTAAATAAAATGATGTACTTAGAAGTATTTATAGTGATGGTCAATAAATTATATTTATATATACACACACATGTAAACAAACATATAAATAAACAAATGTTCTATGTATATATACAGATATATATATATATACACATATATACTTGCTAGATGTGTGCTATTGTACTGGGGTTACAAAAAGGCACAAGACACATTTTTCTTCTCAGAGATCTTGCAGTCTAGAGGAGGGAGACCCATGTCAACTGACAAAAGCCATGACAGACGTGAGTGCAGCGACAGTGTGGCACCTGGGAGGGAGCTGCAGTCCCACTTCGGGAGGGAAGGCGGGGGTGGGGAGGCTTCACAGGATGATGCTTGAACTGATGTCCTCTGTGCTCATTGTCTTCAGGACCCTTCTTTTGTAGCTATCCTTTGTAAACAACTTAATAATTATTTGTACAGATGGCCAGTCATCCTCTGTGAATTTTAAGATTGATTTTAATTTCCAAAATGGTCAAAGGGCAGGGAGGACCATATAAAAAGTCACGTATGACTAGACAGTACTTGTAAGCTTTTAATTTTTTCATTCTGCAGATCAAATGCTTGCTCTGGAGGGAGAACCAGCAGAGGAGCCACAATGCTCTTCAGAATATGTTGTAATATTCATGATGGCGGTAGATTTGTACATGAGGATAAGTGAGAGAGTTAGAGAGGGCCTCTGAGAGGCCAGGACACCATTTTCCTAAAAGTAGCTAATGCACATCACCAGGGCATAATGCGACCGGCGCCAAGGCCCTGGGAGGCAGCTCGGCGGGAAGTCATCCACATGAAACCTATTAGCCTCAGAGTTCAGCAGGTGGAAGCAAAGTCGCCCTGCAGGATGGCTGCTGTCATTCCTTTCTGCCCTGATCTTTTCAGAGTCCTTGTGTTTAGGTCTCAGGGTCCTAGATGTGTGCACATCATATTCTTATGCTTCAGATATATTTTCTAAAAAGCAGTTTTCTAAGACTGAATAAAAAAGGTAATTGTTGAATAAATGTGCTTGAGTACAACACTCAGTGAAAACATATATACACATGTGGAACATTTTGATTTCCCTGTGTCTTCCGGAGGGTAGCCATCCTCCAGGAGGGAATGCACTGGGGTTTTACGTTTTTGGCATCCCCTGGGAAGGGTTCGTTTTAACTAAGGACTCTTTTGTCGGCATCTTTCTCCTATAGCATCTCTTTTGCTTCCTCCTAGTTCATTCCATTCTGCCAAGGTGAAGTGCATCGAGTCCTTACTTCAATCCAACAATAAATAATAAATAATCATGCGCTCCTCAATAAATATTTGTGGAATGCTGACTATATGCTTGGAATTGTGCTAAGTGTTGTCGAGGACATGGGGTGGACAGTCTGCCTTGTAAATCTTTTCCCTGAAAGGCGGTGTGGGGGGCCATTTTGACGATTCTTGTTTACTATTTTTATTAACTATTGACTATAATGGCAAAATTATTAGTTTCTCCTTAAGATTTACAGAACACCACTTTGCCATGCCTATTGCCATCCTGGAATCAATCTATTAGAAAAGTAATGATAATAATTCCTGATATTTCCATACAACGTGTCTAAGTTTTAGCCAATGGAATGTCAGCAGAGGTGACGTGTATCATTTCCAAACCAAGACTTTTAAAAAATGGGAGCGTCCCCTCTACACTCTCTCTCCTTATGCTGATGGGATAAGAAGACAATAAGGCTCTAGAGGACGGTGAAACCCAATACTTTAGACTTGGATACAGCGGAGGTCACAGGGCCAAAGGGACGTGCCCACCAGAGTCCACACTCCCCCTTCTAGAGCACTCTCCAGGTGACTGAAAGTTCCTTTCCATGGCCTGTGTGAACCCCTTCCTCAGCTGCGCTCCTTACAGGGAGACCATCCATCAGAGTGTGCACCCCAACCCCAAGGGATGGCCAAGAGGTGGCTGTCTGCAGGGGTGTCAATGGCGCTTGAACCAGGGCTTCCTCACCTGTACACATGAGGCTCCCTGAGGCGAGAGACAGCTGGAGACAACGGGAGGAGAGCAGGCAGGAGGGTGGTGTGGAAATTTGAGGAGTTTGAGAATTCTAAATGGGAACCCTGCTTTCTAGGTCATTATGAAAGTATATTTGTCAAGGTAGGCTGACAAAATATATTTTCTTTAACAATTGGTTTCACAAGTCCTTTAACTTTTAAATATTTGGTATGCGTAGGTTGCCTGGTAAAATATAGGATGTCTTGGGTCTGGCCCCATGGCGGAAGTTAAAGTTAAAGTTCCACGTGCTCCACTTTGGCAGCTCAGGTTTGTGGGTTCGGATCCCAGGCGTGGACCTACACCACTCATCAGGCCATGCTGTGGAGGCATCCCACATCAAAAAATAGAGGAAGATTAGCCCAGATGTTAGCTCAGGGTGAATCTTCCTCACCAAAAAAAAAAAAAAAAGTCTAGTTAAATTTAAATTCCAGATAAACAATGAATATTTTCTTAGTGTAAGTCTGTGTCCCAAATATTGCATGTGACCTATTTATACTAAAACAGTATTCACCATTTATCTAAAGTTAAAATTTAACTAGTCACCCTGTAATTTTATTTGCTGAATCTCACAACCCCAGTATGGATCTCCATTTGTATTCTTGCCAGAGGCCTGTGAACTTTAGGCTGGGTCTAGTGAAGCCACAAGATGGACAGAGCCTGGCTCCTGGCTCCCTAAAGGCAGGAAAGCTGCCTGCTGACCAGGCGCCCCCATCTTGGGCTGTTCTAGGAGTGAGGATAATAACTCTTACCAGTTTTGACTCAGACATTTTAGGACTGTTTATTATAGCATCCAGTAACCATCATTACTAAGCCAAGAAAAAATTCTGCATTCCTTACTATGAATACTACAAAAATCTCCAGGCTGGAGGAAGAAAGCAGCGCTTGTGGGAGCAGTGTGCCAACAGAGGGAAATGCACCCTCCAGGGACCAAGCCTCCTTTCCAGCAACATCAGTCCCTTGGGGCTCTTTGCTTAGGGGCCTGGGGCTGTTTCACAGCTGAGACCTGTGATGGAACTGGCCAGAGTAGAATCTCTCTCTACCACCATAACTTCCAGGGGCCATGCTGCCCTGCAATAGTTTTTAATAATAATAACAAATATATACATATAACATAAAAATGCATATAAAAATAAAATGTCACCCACATTATATATGCATATATGTACACATGCATAAAATGGCAGCTAACATTTATTGAGAGCTTATTATGTACTAGGTATGCTGCGACTGGTTTCACATGAATTGTCTCATTTAATTCTTTTAATAATCCTATGAAGTAGGTTTTATTATTATTCTCATTTCATAGATAAGGCAATTGAGGCAAGACAGGTCCAAAATCGTACAGCTATTGAGTGGTATTTGATAATATGATGTCTGACCCTAAATCCAGCTTTTATAGGGAAAAATTCATGCTTGAGTAGAAAACTGTATTTTCTAGAGAGCAACTTACCAGATTTTCAGATTCTGCTTTCATGGGAGCAATTTTACAACTATATAAATTGTAGCTGGCTGATAGCAGCGTGAAATGATTCTTGTCCATAGACATGAGAATGACTTTTGTCCAGTGGAGGGACCATTTCCCCTCCTGTGGAAAAGCCAGGTTGTGTCCATTCGTACTTTCATCTCAAATTGCCTTACTCCATATAAATTTACGCTTTGACTTTCCCTTTGAACTGGTTATAACATCTGTCTCATTCCTTCATTTAATTAATGAGCTAAATAAATTCTTTAATTCATGTTCATTTTGTATCTGAGTCATGATTTTGCTTTTGAAAAAAATTATCCTTTAACAGTTTAACCATAAGACTGTCAATGATGGCTCACAGATAAACAGAAAAGGGAATAAATATAGATAGTAATATAGAACTTGATAATCTTGGGTGTGTGCTGTGTGTGTGTCTCCATCCTGTGTGGCTCTTGGTTGCCTATATGGCAGAGGTCATCTGTCCCTGATGAGGTGGGCATCAAGAATGTCTCAATCTCCTCAAAGTCCAAATATAAGAAGGCATGGCCTAGAGAGAGTCAAAAATCACTTTTCTAGGGTCCAGCCCAGTGGCATAGTGGTTAAGTTCACACACTCTGCTTAAGTGGCCTGGGGTTCACAGGTTCAGATCCTGGGCACGGACATACACACCCCTCATCAAGCCACGCAGTGGCGGTGTCCCACATACAAAATAGAGGAAGATTGTCACAGATGTTAGCTTAAGGCCAATCTTCCTCAACAACAACAACAACAAAAAATCATTTTTCCATTCTAAGGCTCACTTCCAAGGTCAACTTCCTGTCTGAGGACCTGCCTCTCCCCAGTGAATGTCACTTGGATGGCCTAGAGCCTCTCACAGGAGGTTCAGAGGGTATTGTCCTGTGGCCTCCGTTGGAAAAACAGCCCTGAGTACAGTCAGCCTGACATCCACACAAAATTGCCATATACAATTAAATAAGTTAACAGTTTTAAAGTGCTTAGAACAGTGACTCTGTGTTTGCTAAATAAAGACACACACACACTCACCACGTAGATTCTTAAAATAGAAATCCCCAAACCCTGATGATTTCTGCTCTTCATGTTTTGTTTCTCGAGATCACAGTGGGGAGTGCGAACGTGCAGGGTTGTTAGGTAATTCCCAGGTTTCTGTTCAGGAGCATTCCCAAATAGAACTTGAACGCCCGGTGAGATAACCCTGCCCTTTGTGACCCAGGCTTTCTAAGAAATGGGAGAAAAATAACTATATAACCCATAAAGCTAAATATATTAGAACCCTACAGTCTGAAAAAAACATCAGCTGCTTTGTTTTCACTGGGTAGGAATGAAGATGTGGCCTGTAGGGCATCTCTGACCTGGTACTACGTCAGCAAAGGGAGGCACAGGGCCAGGAGCCTGACAGCAGAGTTTCTGAGCAGCCTTCTGCACCATGAGGGGGGGTAGTGATGACTCTCCTCGTGCTGGCCCTCTTGGGGCTGGGGAGGGGTAAGAGCTTGGCGCAGGACAGAGAGGACATAATATGGAGCATGAGGGGGTCATCAGGCTGTACAGTATTTGTGACCTTAGCACAATAATTATGAAGCTCTAAAAATGCGATATTTTAATGAAGATTTTCCAGTTTCTTTCATGTTTAAAAAAGCATATTAGTGGACATGCTATTTCCAACACCCAGCGCAGACGTACCTTGCTTTCACTTTCATTGGACAGAATTTCCAGGGCTTCCAGGTGTGACAAACCTTGGTACTCATCAAACAGCATCCCATAGTGCGCAGTCCTCTCGGCCGTGAGCTGCTGCGCCAGTCTCTGCTTCTCTTTCTCTTTGGCTTCCCTCAACATCTGCAGAAACACACAGTGTTTGTGCACTAGATGTACGCTTGAAAGCCCCACTGCCTGCGTAAGACGGAAGGGTAGCACACGAGGACTGACTTTACATTTGAGAAGGGCAGGTTTTAGTCACTTTGGAATTTCTAAAAAAAAAATTTATTTGACTGATAATTTTTACGCAATATTCCACTTTTTTGTGTGTTCATTTTATACATGACAAAACAAAGCAAAAATTCTATGCCCAGGAACAGAATTGGAAAGAAGCACAACAAACGCTTAACAGTGGTTTCCACTAAAGTGTTTGTCGTGTGTGATTAATTTTCTTGTTTTCTAAAATGTCCAAACTTTCTATAACGCACAAATTTTATGTACACTTGGAAAACTTAATCTACTGTGACAGGATTAATTGCAACTTCTGCGCCCAAGCAGACTTCAAAGCAGTAGTAAGCTGATCTGATTTAATATGAATTATACTATTTAAAAAATTTTATATGTGTGGTTATTAAAATCTTTGATGAAAAAATTAGTAAAATGTAAACTCCTAATGTTTTCTTCACCAGGTAGTGAATATAAATAAGAATGTTAGCTTATCAATTCCTAGATTGGTCTCAAGAAGTATGACTGTGAACCGAGTTTCTCTCCAGGTGGATAATTTTTCTCCAGTTATTTTTTTCAGTGAATAATAAAAAGACAACAAAATACACACATGTCCACCAGTTACTCCCAATTTCCTATCCTCGCTGTCTTTGATTCTAAACCTCTTTTATTGGATTCCTAAATCAAATTTACTGGGCATTAAGTTTATAGGGTTCTTTAATAGCTTGAAGAGCACCATAAATACACTGGCCACCACAAGGTCACAACGGGAAGGTCATGGAAGAACAGATTCTGGTTTTTATTGTGTCAATAAAACAATCAACCTCATTCTCCTTTTGGGTTCTTCAGGTTATCAGCCAAAAACCCACTGGACCGCAGACAGAATTCGCCCTCCTGCCTGTCTTTAAGACGAAATAAGTACAAGCTCTGAATTCTAAAGTTTTCAAGACAACCCCAGCAAATCATCACTGGGAATTTTCAACTTACAATAAAACCCGACCACCCCCACTGGTCTCACTGGCTTGGTGGTGGTAAAAGAAAATAACAAAGTGACATGGAAATTGCTTCCTTTCTCTACACCAACTTCCATCTCTAAATCTGTACTTTGGAATAGAGAGGAAAAGGCACGAATTGGAAGGGAAAGGGGAAGTGTCACTCTGGAATGATCAGGATTCACTCAGGAAATGGAAAGTGAAATTAAAGTTGCCTAAAGAAGGACTGGCTTGACACAGGGTGTTGGCTCTATTTTCCCTCTGGAAAAGAAAAGATGGTTTTAAACAGCACGGAGTGATTCTGGCCTGAAGACTTCCTAGCGGACGGGCAGCTCTGAGACTTAGACCCATGGGACCGGAGAAGCACCGTGTCTCCGCGTTATTCAGGTGTCCGGGTACCACTGGGATAGAATACGGGAGAAATTTAGGGAGTGCGTGGACGAACATTTCTGATTTCTATAGTTATTTAGTGCGGATTAGGAAAAACACAGCAGACTCCTCTATCTCAGTCGATGGCCGGGTCATCCTTCCAGCTGCTCAGGCCAAAAACTTCGGGGTCATCCCTGCCTCCTCCTTTTATCTCATACCCCACATTCCATCCCTCCGGAAACCTGGATCGACCTTCTAACTATACCCAGAATCAGCGTTCGCCGCTACCTTCATGGCTGCACGCGCCTCTGAGCCACCGTTCCCTCTTGTTTAGGTAACGGCAGTGGCCTCCCGAGGTGGCTGTGAGAGCAGAGCATAAATGACCGAAGGCCCAGGTGCTGCACTTTGAAATCCCTCACTGACCTGGAGGTCAGGCCTCCCACGACCTGTCCCTACTCGTCACCGGAGCAGCAGGGACACTAGGGCAGACCTGTTCCCGGGAGACAGGAGCTCCTTTGTCAGCGGACTTTGGCTGGAGGACCCTTCCGTGGCTTTGCCCAACTTTCCTTAGAGAGCACAGCAGTCTAGGATGCTTCCACCCTACCTTCTCTCCCCCTCACCTTCACTGGGGTCAGACTTGCATATTGGCCTGATGGCCCTGCCAGCCTTCCCGGGTATCCCCTGCCCACTTTCTCCCACTCAGGCATTTCCCCTAATAAAATCTTCACGTGCTTAAGCCCACTTGGCATCTGCTTCTGGGAGGACGCACCCTGATACACACGCTAACTGGTTTCCCTGCCTGTGGCCCTCCCTGCTACCCAGTCTATTTTCAACACAGTAATGAGGCTGATCCTTTCAAAGCGAGATCTCGTCATTCCTCTTTTCAAAATGCTGCAATGGTTTCCTCATTTCACTAACAGTAAAACCCAAGGTCCTTACAAATGCCCTCGATGATCTGCCATCACCTGCTCCCCATTACCTCTCTGGCCCCATCTTGAACAACTCTCATCCTGGCTCACTCCTCTTCCACCACGTACCATCCCTGCTGCTCCTTGTTCATACCAGATACTCCTGCCTCAGGGCCTTTGCACAAGCTGCTCTTTCTGCATGGAATGTGCTGTACTCAGATTTTCGCATGGTCAGGCCCCTCATCTCCTTCAAATATTTGCTCAAATGTCATCATCTCCATGAGGCCACCCCCTCACAATCCAATTTAATACTTAACCTGCCCCTCACTCCCACACTCCTGATTATGCTCTTCCTGCTCTAGTTTCTCTTTTTTTCCACAGCACTCATCATCTTCTAAAATACTAGATAATGTTGATTATTGTTTCTCTCTCCTCACTGGAATGAAATCTCCTTAAGGACAGGGATTTTTATCCATTTTGGCTACTGATGTATCTCAAGATCTTGGAACAGTGTCTGGCACATAGTGGACATTCAAAACGCATTTGTGGAATGAATGAATGAACAAATGAATGAATGAAAAATTACCGTTTGGAGGGAGGTTAAGGTCAGTAGTGTTGTGGAGATCCAGCTTAAGCCAGCCAAGTGGATTGCAAGTGCAAGGCTCAAGTGTGCCCCAGAATGTTGTGTAGCACACTTTCCCCATGTGTTTCAGACGTGTAAGTAGAACAAACACCGCACATGGCCAGTGTGGATTCTTGGATGACACATTTCTCTGAGCATTGCTACTTACTTTTTAGCAGTAGATTGAACGCAAATCTGATAAAAATTGTGAAAGTGGCACAAAAACTACAGTAATCTGGGAAACTGACCAGGTCCAATTCTTCATTTTACACGTGTGTAAACTTAAGCCAAAGAAGCCAATAGAGTTAGCCAGTTTCTGCACTTGGTCACACTTCCCCCCACGTTACCACCTTCTTAACTAGAATCAAATTTATATAGACATATATTTCTGTAATGAATGAATGAACGAATGAATGAATGAATGAATGAAAAATTCATATATGTTTTCATGTATGTACATGTATCTATATAATTTATAAATATATACATAATCTTGTGGCAAAAATACTCCTATGTGCTCACCAAATATCCTTTTCCTTCTACACACACAACTGAACTGTGTTTCTCAGCCTGCCTGAGTTGAATTCGGTGAACTATATGAGAGTTTTGGCCAAAGGAATGAGGGTAATAGTGACATATGCCACTTCCAGGGTTAGTCCTAAATTGTCCCATATGGCCCTCTGCATATTTCCTTCCCCTTTCTATGAGGCTGAAAGTAAAGGTTTTCAGGATGGCAGAGCCACAAGATGTGGGCTCAGAAGAGAGCTGCCCAGCAGGGGCCCCTGAACAGGAACATTCACACTATAGAAGCAAAAGGTAAATCTTTTTTGTTCTAAGCCACATTAATACTTGAGGGTTGGGTTTTGTTGTTGTTGGTTTTTTTTTCTTTTTACAACATCTAGTATTAATTATCTGATTAACACAAATCTGTTTTCTTTTTTAAAGATCAGTATGGTGATGGTGTAGATGACCACGCCTGGGCTGTAATATCAGAGTGGTTATGTGCGGATTATTCTGGAAGAGAGGAAGAAATAGCTTAAAAGAAAAGCTTTTCAGGAACTGCCACTCACATGTTGTCAGTGACAGCTCCCTCATGGCTTCCCAGGACCCAGGCATGAGAAGCTATGTTTGTCTTGCCTGTGAAATTTACAAAATCCGCTGCTACCTCAGCTGATCCTGATTTCAGTAGGGCACAGCGAGACCTGGTGTATCGGACTCTTAAGGAGGAAGGGGACAAAGGGCCTTCTTGCACTGAGGGATATGAGCTCGGCATGTCCCATCTGAAAGAGCAAGTTCAATATTAGAGTTTTCTATTTGGAAAATAAGATAAATATTATTTTTAATTTTCTTCACTACTGTAAGTAAGCAAAACATAGATTAAACTCTTCATATTGTATTTTTCAAGGAGGGTTGGAAAACCTTAAAGCTGGAAGTATGAGAGGAGAAGCCCATCTTTGCACAGAGTAAGGGAAATATAAATCAAAATTTCAATGAGATAACATTTCTGCCTATTATACTGATACATAATAATGACAACAACACCTACCCTTCCTGAGTGCTCACTATGAGTCAGGTTCTATTCCAACTCATTTAATTCTCTCAACAGAGCTATCAGTAATCTCAAAACAAAACATCAGTATTGATGTTACTCCCGGTGTACAGATGAGTAAACCGAGGCACAGAAAGGTTAAGTAACCTGCTCAAGGTCATGCAGCTAGAAAGTGGTAGAGCTGGAATATATGCAATGGGACTACGGACTGAATGCTGTGTCCCCCCCAAATTCACATATTGAAACCTACTCCCCAGTGTAACGGTATTTGAAGGTGGGGCCTTTGAAAGGCGATCAGATTCTGAGGGTGGAGCCCTCATGAATGGGATTAGTGCCCTTATAAAAGATGCCCCAGAGAGCTCCCTTCCACCACGTGAGGGCATGGGCAAAAGATGGTTATCTATGAACCAGGAAGCGGGTCCTCACTAGACACTGAATCTGCCGGCACCTTGATCTTGGACTTCCCAGTCTCCAGAACTATGAGAAATAAATGTTTGTTGTTTACAAGCCACGCCGTCTATGGTATTCTGTTATAGCAGCCCAAATGGAGTAAGACAAATGGCATAAATGGAACAAACTTCAAGAAATTATTAAGTGAATAAAGCAAGGTACAAAAGAGTGTGGTTAATATGCTACCATTTGGTTGAAAAAGTATATACATATATATGTGCATATGTGTATATACATACGTATATATGTATGGTTACCTATATCTATAGCTCTATGATAATTCTGACAGAATCCATAAGGAGCTGTTAACAGTGGTTGCTTCCCATGAGGAACTAAGTGGCGGAAGAAAGAAGTGATTTAGAAACTCAATTTTCACTCTCTACTATTTTGTGTCATGTGCTTTAAAATACCTAATAAAAATGTATTAACTTTATTGACTGAAAGAAAAAATTGCAAAAGTATATAACCCCACCTGAGACAAGGACACAGTTCTCTCCATGAGTGTCTTGGTGCGCTTAAAGCCTGGGTCGCTCTCTGCAAGGACGTTCATGGTTTTCTTGCCGATGAATTCCAGAGCATCGAGACCTCCCGTTAAGACACTTTTACCCTACACATGAGGTAATTGCATGAAATTAGATTTTCATGTTTTGCTGTTTCGTAGCAGTCAGCAACTCCTAGATGGCGCTATCTTCAAATATTAAAATCAATATAAAGTCACGATATTTATCTCATCTGGAGATTTATCATCCATGTAATCCTATTTTCTTTTCCTTGGAAGAGCATATGCCACATAATTTGTGGGACATACAATGTTATTAAAAAAGGATGCTTAGGAAAAACCAAAGCATACGTGGGATTAGTTTTACTGGCTCTGTGTGTACAAATAGATATGTATCTAGGACATAAAATTAATGGGTGACCCAATTTTGCTGTTTTTGCCTGAAAAAATTTTAACAGAATTATTTGGAGTAGTCTATTAAAATGTAACAGAACTATTTGGAGCAGTCTATTAAAATGTCAACTACTCTTGCCAATTTGGGGAATTCTTTAATCGAGGGCCCTGGAGTATAGGACCCTCAGGCTGTTTCAGCTGGTTCTTGCACACTTTCAGAAAGTCGAAATAACCGCCTATAATTAGTATCTTCATGAAATAAGACAAGTTGATTTCCATATACTACGAGCTTTAGAAACGGTTCTATCACACAGTTCTCCTCCTGCAAATCCCTTTGTTTTCCTTTAAAACAAAAAGATGAAAACAACTAAGACGTCCTCACATAAAGCACTCATATAAACAGAACTGCTGACGTTGCTTTGAAGCCTCTTCTGTACATACATTCAAATACACAATTCCAGTTACAATATGCACACACCCGTGTTTTTTCCCACCTTACACGAATTCATATGTTATATTTTATATTATTGCCTATATTCACTTTCCGATCTTCATATAGGAATATTTGATTTCACTGAATTAGTATAATTCATTAGCCATTTCCACCTTGGACATTTAGACTTTGTGTTCAGATTTGGAAGCCAATCAATAATACACCATAAAACAGATTTTAAAATACACATACTTTGGGTGGACAATGGAATATCAGTTATCGCACTTTTGCATAATTTGATTTATTTTCTCCTAACATCCTGTGAGGGATTACTTCAGTGGAGAATAAAATAGGAGAAGAAAGGACATAAGGACTTTGAGTAAGGGAATACCTGGTGGGCATGTCTGGAGCTTGGGAAAAGGGAGGACCAGAAGGTTGGAGAGAACATAGAAAGGGATGCGAGGATGCTGAAGACAAACTCAGAGTGCCCTGCGTTGCAGCCCAGGGAGACCACGCATTCATTTCCGAAACCAGAGATGTTGAAAGAGCTCCCTCCCATCTGAACCCTACAAACTCCCCTGTGGGCACACTAGACTTGTATTGCTGCTTGACTTCTAAAACATACTTGCTGCTCCTCCTTCATCCTACTTAGCCCAGAGGTCTTTAAGTGGCAAGGAGAGGAGCCATCATTTCCTATTTCTGGCATGCCCTGACCCCAAAGTCTGGGTAAGATACCCCGATATGTGTGTCCACAGATCCTTCTTCTTCCCACATTACACTGTATTTGCCAGTGGAGTTGTCTCTGTCTTTCAGGATATTATGCCCTCTGGCTTGTCAGCATATGCCCAACATCTAGTATAGTCCTGGCACGTAGTGAGAGCTAATCACCTTTTTTGTTATAATGCATGAATGAATAAATTGGATGAACCATATTTCTAGAAAAACTAGTTAATTGGTTTTATGTAGCAGAAGATAAATTTTTTCTTCCTGAAGATCAGCTAGCTGCCTCATCTCAGTTGGGGTGCCTCCCCCTTTTTTCTTTTTTTTTTTTAAAAGATTTTATTTTTCCTTTTTCTCCCCAAAGCCCCCTGGTACATAGTTATGTAGCTTTAGTTGTGGGTCCTTCTGGTTGTGGCATGTGGGACGCCACCTCAGCATGGCCTGATGAGCAGTGCCATGTCCGCACCCAGGATCCGAACCAGCGAAACCCTGGGCGGCAGAAGTGGAGCGCATGAACTTAACCACTCGGCCTTAACCACTCTCGGCCATGGGGCCGGCCCCTCCCCCTTTTTTCATTATTCATCGGTGTTTTGTTGCCAATAACAAGCCTCTTTAAGAGGCAGGCAGGGGCTGGGGGTGGGGGGGCCAGGGCAGTATTTAGGATTATTCAAGGAAGGGGCAGAGTGGGAATTGGGAAGTAGGGATGGGAAAGAATGTTGGTCTTAGTTACCTGGAAACACTTTAGAAACATCTCTGGGATGTTGTTTCTGATTCCTTACTGGTATTTTTTTTTTGTTTGAATGGCTTTATAATTTTTCAAATTGAAGGTTAAGAGACACAGACCATCTTAGGAAAAACAGCTGTCCCAGCTCTAAAAAAGAACTCTTTCTCCCCACAGCCGGAGGCTGTCCTTTCAGCAATTGGAAAGGACACTGCCTCATTAGACTGAAAAATGTTCCTTCTAAGCAGCTCCTTTCTTTTAAACATAATATATATTTCATTTCACCCTTATTATTTTAGTTCCAAGGTTACGCCTACTCTGTAGGAGAAAGCGTAACAAAACCACGATCCCAAGTGGTGAGCACAGCCACCTCGTCTCTGATGTATCTAGGTCACTGGTACATAGAGATATCAAAAGAAGGCACTGGAAGACACCAGGGAAAACAGAGGAAGCAGCTGATGACTTACTGTGTTTTGAACCACGCTGGTGATGGCTGACAGCACGCCCCGAGACCCTGAGGAAGGAGAAGCAGGTGGGCTTTCCGCGGGGCTCTCATCTGTGGCTGCATCTGCTACTAAAGAGAAAAAACCCTTTTAGAGTTCACTGTGCTGACCTAAACTTGACAATCTTCTATTTGTGCACATAGTGTAACATAGCCCAAGTCCAAGAAACCCCCAAAGTAAATATATTACTCACTTTGAGGGACTCCATTTTCGGTATCAGTTTGGGCCCCTTCAGAAGAGCTGGAATTTACACTATGAATCCGCAGGGTGGCCCCTGCTTTTTCCTTGACTGCTGTCAATCCATGACCTGTCAGGAAATAAAAATGCGGTTCATAGATACAATTCAATCGCTCATCTTCCAGAGCTGTTGTCAGCTGTAGGTGTATATCCTGACTGGGAGAAAGTGTGGCGGTTAACAGAACTTCCACAGTGTGGTTCCAATCTGAGCTCAGCTTCACCACTGCCTAGTCAGGTGACTTTGGAGAAGTTACCTGACCCGTCAGTGACTCAGTTTCTTCATTGGGTTGTTGTGAGCAGCAATGAAATAAACATATGTAAAGAGCTCCCAGATATTTTATTATTCCCTTTTGCTTCTCACACCATCTAACTAGCAACCTGGGGTGTCAAACCCAAGACATTATCTGTGAATAGTGTCCTTGTCTGATCCTCTTTACTCTTTTCTAAGCTGCTCAAAGCACCTTTGCATCATTCATTTTTTTGATTCCTTGCAGGCCTAGCCCATTGCGGGTGCTCCATGACTATTCGTTGAACTGAAATCAGTCGAGCCTCAACATACTCTTTCAAAGTTGGTCATTCCTTTAGCATGCAGAGCGCAGAGTCTGGAGCTGATGTGTCAAACTCAAAAGACAAGTCAGTGGGAAAACCAGGAAGGGCATCCAACAGCTCTGACAGTTGTCTTAAACAGTACAGTCCAAACACAAGCTACAACAGTGGTCAGCCAGGTGAAGGGCACTGGTTTTACTCCCTCTGAGCGGGGACAATACCCATACTCCCCAGAGCCCAGCACAGTGGGTATTCAATACAGAGTCAACCTTCTCATTCCTGCACCCCCACCTCCACCCCAACACACAGAGACCACCCTTGGCCTGATAGAGAAATAGTCTTGCCTACATTTTATTTTGGAGAGTTTTTTTTTTCTCTGTAGAGGCCCCCATGATGAGCTATAATAGCCTCTCTCAGATTTCCCAAACTGAAAGTAAAAATTAACGGTCCTCAGTGCTGTTTGAGTTCTTGAAGGAGAAATAGCATGAGCTGCCATCCTCATGGTACTCATCTCCCCCTTAGCAATCAGGGAGAAAATGAAAGATTTCACTAGGGACCTGGGCAACTTCAGGTTGTTAAAACCAAAGGCAGTAGCAATATTAATATGTGGGGAAAAAAGTCCCACATCATGGCAGGATTGAGAGCCAAAGAGAAGCACCTAGTCGCAGAAGGCATGTTAAAATTACCAGTTGTCCATCTCCCAAATAAGAGAAAGACATGGATGAATCCCAAACCCAAATAGCAGTATTTTATCAGTTGTAACTTTACTTATCAGAGCAATCTCTTTTTTTTTTTTTCCGAAGTCACGACTTTTATTTTGGAAAACAAGCAAAAGAAAATGCAGCCTGGAATCTTCAAACAAGGAGAAAAACCCCATTCAGTGGGACCTCAGGTAAATTTTTTGACTTTGGTTTCCTTGTCTGTAAAGTGGGTTAGCCATACAATCTCCCGGATCCATGCTGAGGGTGAAGTGGGGAGCACACGCTGGGGCCCTGTGGGTGGCATCTGTGTTGGTTTTATTTAGTGCTGACTTGGAGGGTCTTGGGGGGGCTCTCAGGGGGTGAGTCTGGATGCCGCCCTTGCACTGCACTTCCTGTAGACCAGAAAACGTCCTTCTTTAAGACTGACCATGGGATGAGACGCCCGTGAAGATTTTGAGAGCCTCAGACTTCCTTTTGTTTCCGCTGCTGTTGCTGTTTAAACCTCTCTGAGCCTGCGCTTCCTCCTGTGAAGTAAAAGGACTTCCTTGCGGGAGTTCAAGGAGAACGCCCCCAGGTGTGGCTGTGGCACTCTCCCAACTCAGAGCAGGAACTTGCCAAGGTGGCTGGTCCTGATGCTGCTAGGACCAAGGTTGTTATGACGCCTCTCCTCGTGCGGCCTGGGCAGCCCCGCAGGGTTTCTGGACATGCAGAGGCAGGGTGTGTAGAAGCAAGCCGGTGAAGGGCCCCTCTTATCAGAGCAATCTTAACATAATCAGGGCACTGATATTTACCAAATAGACATAAGGCTAATTATGTCCAGTGAGAATCACCTGTCATTATACACTATCTAGAAAACAATGAAACTTAATTTATATTTATAACATTTACGACACTAATTGCATACAGAAATATGTCCATATTCATGTGCAGATCATTAGACACAGTTCAGATTCTTTATTGAGTTATTCGGAAAAAAAAAAGATGCACTGGAACTGCTAAAGCTAAGTCTTGAATTAATTCTCTCTCGCTTCCAACGAATTCCAAGCATTTCGATGGAAACTTACTGGAGTTTCAGTAACATATTTAAGTTAGGATATAATCATCTAACTTATTTATACACCGAGCCCATATTCCTTGCCATCTTTTAAAAACATGTTTTCCAAAAGGAAATAATGTACATCCCAACCTCAGCTAAGATCCTCATCTAGATTTCTGAGGGCTCCAATCAAGGAATAAACGAGTTTGAGAGGGCTGGGAGGCATCTGCCACATCTACTCTGCATAAGCCATACGAGAAAGATGGTTCCACATCCTTCTCTGAGACCACTCAGGGTTTCATGAACCTCACTGTCATTATCTCCTCTTTCCCCTTCTACACCCCGTGCAGCTGAGGGATGTCTGATTCTCTTCCCAGAGAAGAACAGCCTCTCACCATCTCAGAACACAAATGATCATGGACATGTATGCAAAAGCTGCCTCTAGGAAAATTACGTTGTTTCTGGAAGAAAATACCACTTTTATGTGCATATAAATGGGAAGTGTCTGTTTAACAGACATGACAATAGGCTGCAACTCCAACTACACACACACACACGCACACACACACATTAATAGCTTTACTGAGGTATAAGTGATATACAAAGAATTGCACATACTTAAGGTTTCTCCAGTTATATTTTCTGCTTAACAATTCTCTTTTGTGAATTCTTTTGTTAGTGAAAGTACATCTTTACTGCATTCTACTAGAAACACAAAGCTATGGTTTTCCACAGCTAAGGTTTAGACTCTATGCCACACCCTACTTTGAAGAATAACTTTTAAAACTTTACTTAGTGTGACATCTAGTGCCCAGAATAAGGAAGTAATAAAATGGGGTCATTGTTGCCTTTTGAGTGGGAGTGATTCATTCTCAGAGATATTGACTGGGTTCTACCAATAACAGAGAAAAACAACAAATATGAATAATACCATAGGGTATAGTTCACAGATTCATTCCTTCACATGTCAGGATGAACCCTAACCATCCTCAAAGAAGTAAAACTCCTCCAAATTCCATAGTTCTAAAGATGGAATATCCTTTAACTTTTGACTTATTACAGTAAAAAGAAGGTGAGTATTACAAAGACAAGAATGTTGTATAAATGCTGTGATACTGCATCATTTTAAGACAAATGTTGAATGACTGGCTGGTGTTTATTTATTTTCTTTGCTGAGGAAGATTCGCCCTGAGCTAACACCCATGCCAGTCTTCTTCTATTTTTTTTAGTATGTGGGCCACCAGCACAGAATGACCTCTAACAGAGCAGTGTAGGTCTGTGCCTGGGAATCAAACCCAGACCGCTGAAGTGGAGTGAGCTGAACTTAACCACTAGGCCACTGGGGCTGGCCTGGCTAGTGTTTAATTTATCACATATACTCTAGTGGAAAACTCTAAACTTAGGATTCAGGAGCCTTCTGAAGGAATTTTGGTTCCACTATTTATTAGCTGTGCAATCTTGACGAATTACTTAACCTCTCTGAGTCTCTGCTCTTGTGTTTTCTCTGAAAGGAAGGTTATAACATCTATCTCCTAGGGTTTTATAAGGTCACTGAAGAGAAATACGTGAAAGCCTTGGTACTGGCTTTCACATTTACTGAGCACTTACTATGTCCCAGGCACTGGACTAAATGTTTTTAGTACAGTAAATTATCTCATATAATCTTCTCATTATGAAGTAAGGGATATTATTATACCCATTTCACAACTGAGGAAACTGAGACCTGGTGATGTGAAATCCCTTGCCCAAGGTCCCAAAGCCAATAAGTGGCAGAGGCAGGATTCAAGCCCAGTCCTTCTGACTCTAGAACTCACACACTCAATCACTATGTCATATTAAGAAAGTTTTATATGTGATTTATAGTTGATTAAATGTCAATTTAGTCTCATTTCTATAACTCCTTGGAAATCAAATCCTTGATCAGGACCTTCCTCATTTTTAAAAGACTGGTTTATGCTAAAATTAGGTTGACTTACCCTACCTTGACCAAACAGCAAGGTGAAGGAAGGTCACTGCAGTGAAACCTTCTCTAATCCTACCCCTGCTAGCCATGCCTTGGGTTGACATAGCTTGATGTTTTTAGGATCATCTCTGTGCTGTGGGGCACAGATCCATCCTAAGACACTGTGCTATCTTATACCTCCAGTGTAATTTTTTTCTCAAAAAGCACTGTGATTTCACCAAGCCTCTTCTTGTGAGTTCCACCAAGACCAAAATCCCATTGAAGGGAGGGCTCCCTTCTTTCTGAAAGATGAAAATCATTTGTGGGAGGGTCTCTCTGACGGAGTGGTAACTTAGTGGAGCAAGAGCAGTTCTGGGCAGCACCCTGGATGATTAGGTAGCTCTACCATACTTTCTAGCTGTCTCATATGGTAAAGGACTCCTAACTGGGGCACCAGCTAACTCACTCAGAGGGGTCCCCCTTTTAGATTGCTTTAATTTTTAACATAACCTTTCCTTCTTCATTTCCTTTCTTTCTTCATTTTTGTTTTTAAAAAATGGATATATAAAAAAGAATCTTAGGGATCTTGCCAAGATGGCGGCGTAAGCAGACTCTGAATTCATCTCCTCCCACGAACACAACCAGAATACAACTATTTTTGGAAAAATTAACCTGGATAGAGAACTGAAAATTGGATAAAAAGAACCCACACAACAAGGGACAGTCCTGACTAAGGCAGAAAAGGCAGAAAAATTCCTGCTGGAGAGGAAAAAAACCCATGTTTGGGAGCAGCAGAGCTTCTCAGCTGGCCAGGCGGGAGCCACCCTAAGGTACGCAGCCCTCCCTGGAGGAGTGAGGTCCGGAGCGGGGGCTGATACTGCTATAAGCATACTTCAGACTCAGCCCAACTGAGATGGGGGTCTTACTGTCTGGCTTCAATGGCTATTAACTGCAGCTAGGACACCCCCAGAAAAGCTATCGGCTGAAAGCTAAAAAGACCCGGGTCTTAAAGGGCCCATGCACAATCTCAGTGCAGCAACCTAAAATTACCAGAGAGAAGGCTGACAGTCCTTTGGTGAAATGAGACTCACCTGGTGGGCTGTGGTGGCATCTTGGTGAGAAAAGGGACCTCTCCAGAGACTGACATTAGTGGGGGCCATTGTTCTGACCTGGTCCAGGTGTGCTGACACAGACCCCGGTGGGTGATATTGAGGTTCTTCCCTTGGCCTGTTAGCACAGGGGTCTGCCACACCCACTAGAGCACAGATTTTATCCAGTTCAGCCAGGGTAGGTAGCCTGCCCTAGGGACTGGCCCCATTCAATAGCAAGCCCTCAGGCTATTTTTCAGACTGCATTGACAAGGTGCCTTAATCCTCTACAGGCAGGTGAATGTGTCTGCCTCTGTAGCGCAGGTCCTGTGTGAGGACCAGGTGAACTGTGGGGGGCATTGGTGGAGAGGTGGGGGCCTCTGCAGTGCAGCGTCAGGGTACGCTCCAGGGGTTTGGGAAGTGTGCAAGCCATCAAACCACAAGGGAAGAGAGCAAAAGAAAAAGAAAGGAACAGAGAAGAACTACTAAAACACCCAGGAAAAAAAGTAACAAAATGGCAATAAATACATATTTATCAATAGCTATTTAAACATCAATGGACTAAATGCTCCAATCAAATGCCACAGAGTAGCCAAGTGGATAAAAAAACAAGATCTATGTATATGCTGCATACAAGAGACACACTTCAGACCTAAAGACACTCACAAACTGAAAGTGAAGGGATGGAAAAAGATATTCCATTCAAATAGTAATGAAAAGAAAGCTGTGGTAACAATCCTTATATCAGACAAAATAGACTTTAAAACAAAAACTGTAACAAGACACAAAGAAGGGCACTACATAATGATAAAGGGAATAATCCAACAAGAGCATATAACACTTGCAATTATCTATGCACCCAACATAGGAGCTCCTAAATATATAAAGCAATTATTAACAGGTATAAAAGGAGAAATAGACAGTAACACAATAATAGTAGAGGACTTTAACACTCCACTTACAGCAATGGATACATCATCCAAACAGAAGATCAATAAGGAAACACTGGCCTTAAAGGACACATTAGACCAGATGGACTTAGTAGATATATACAGAACATTCCATCCAAAACCCACAGAATACACATTCTTTTCAAATGCACATGGAACATTCTCCAGGACTGATCACATATTAGGCCACGAAACAAGTCTCAATAAATTTAAGAAGACTGAAACAATACCATGTATCTTTTCTGACCACAATGGTATGAAACTAGAAATAAACTACAGGGAGAAAACCAGAAAAACCACAAAAATGTCGAGATTAAGCAAAATGCTACTGAACAACGACCAGCTCAATGAAGAAATCAAAGGAGAAATTTAAAAATTCCTGGAGACAAATGAAAATGAAAATACAACATGCCAAAATCTGTGGGATACAGCAAAAGCGGTTCTAAGAGAGAAGTTTATAGCAATTCAGGCCTACCTCAACAAACAAGAAAAATCCTAAATAAACAATCTAAAAGTGCATCTAAAGGTACTGGAAAAAGAAGAACAAACAAAGCCCAAAATCAGCAGAAGGAAGGAAATAATAAAAATCAGAGCAGAAATAAACGAAATAGAGACTAAAACAACAATAGAAAAAATTAATGAAACCAAGAGCTGGTTCTTTGAAAAGATTAAAAAAATTGACAAACCTTTAGCTAGACTCACCAAGAAAAAAAGAGCAAAGGCTCAAATAAATAAAATCAGAAGTGAAAGAGGACAGATTACAACGGACACCCCAGAAATACAAAAGATAATAAGAGAATACTATGAAAAGCTATATGCAAACAAATTGGATAATGTAGAAGAAATGGACAAATTCTTAGAAACATACAACCTTCCAAAACTGGACCAAGAAGAAGTAGAAAACTTGAATAGACCAATCACCAGTAAGGACATTGAAACAGCAATCAAAAACCTCCCCAAAAATAAAAGTCCAGGACCAGATGGCTTCCCTGGTGAATTCTACCTAGACTTAATACCTATCCTTCTCAAACTCTTCCAAAAAATTGAAGAGGAGGGGAGGCTTCCTAACTCCTTCTATGAAGCCAACATTATCCTAATACCAAAACCTGACAAGGACAACACAAAAAAAGAAAATTACAGGCCAATATCACTGATGAACATCAATGCAAAAATCCTCAACAAAATACTAGCAGATCGAATACAACAATACATTAAAGAGATCATACATCATGACCAAGTGGGTTTCATTCCAGGGATGCAGGGATGGTTCAACATTCTCAAATCTATCAACGTGATACACCACATTAACAAAATGAAGAATAAAAATCACAGGATCATCTCAATAGATGCAGAGAAAGCATTTGACAAGATACAGCATCCATTTATGATAAAAACTCTAAATAAAATTGTATAGAAGGAAAATACCTCAACATAATAAAGGCCATATATGACAAACTCACAGCAAATATCATTCTCAATAGAGAAAAACTGAAAGCTATCTCTCTAAGAACAGGAACCAGACAAGGATGCCCACTGTCACCACTCATTTAACATAATATTGGAAGTCCTAGCCTGAGCAATCAGGCAAAAAAAGAAATAAAAGGGATCCATATTGGAAAAGAAGAAGTGAAACTGTCACTCTTTGCAGATGACATGATTTTATATATAGAAAACCCTAAAGAATCCACTAAAAACCTTATGGAAACAATAAATGAATACAGTCAAGCAGCAGGATACAAAATCAACATACAAAAATCGGTTGCATTTCTATACACTAACAACCAAGTAGCAGAAAGAGAAATTAAGAATACAATCCCATTTACAGTTGCAACAAAAAGAATAAAATACCTAGGAATAAACTTAACCAAAGAGGTGAAAGATCTGTACACTGAAAACTATAAAACTGTTGAAAGAAATCGAAGAAGAAACAAAGAAATGGAAAGATATTCTGTGCTCTTGGATTGGAAGAATTAACATCGTTAAAATGTTCATACTTCCTAAAGCAATCTATAGATTCAACACAATCCCTATCAAAGTTCCAGCAACATTTTTCACAGAAATAGAACAAAGAACCCTAAAATTTATATGGAACAACAAAAGACCCTGAATAGCCAAAGGATTCCTGAGAAAAAAGAACAAAGCTGGAGGTATCACACCCCCTGATTTCAAAATATACTACAAAGCTATAGTAACCAAAATAGCATGGTACTGGCATAAAAACAGACACACAGGTCAATGGAAAAGAACTGAGAGCCCAGAAATAAACCCACACATTTATGGACACCTAATATTCGACAAGGGAGCCAAGAGCATACGATGGAGAAAGGAGAGTCTCTTCAATAAATGGTGTTGGGAAAACTGGACAGCCACATGCAAAAGAATGAAAGTAGACCATTATCTTACACCATGCACAAAAATCAACTCAAAATGGATTAAAGACTTGAACGTAAGACCCGAAACCATGAAACTTCTAGAAGAAAACATAGGCAGTACACTCTTTGACATCGGTCTTAGCAGCATATTTTCAAGTACCATGTCTGACTGGGCAAGGGAAACAAAAGAAAAAATGAACAAATGGGACTACATCAAACTAAAAGTCTTCTGCACAGCAAAGGAAACCATCAGCAAAACGAAAAGACAACCTAACAATTGGGAGAAGATATTTGCAAACCATATATCAGACAGGGGGTTAATATCCAAAATATACAAAGAACTCATACATCTCAACACCAAGAAAACCAACAACCCAATTAAAAAATGGGCAAAAGATCTGAACAGAGATCTCTCCAAAGAAGACATACAGATGGCCAACAGGCACATGAAAACGTGTTCAACATCATTAGCTATCAGGGAAATGCAAATCAAAACTACAATGAGATATCACCGCACTCCGGTCAGAATGGCTATAATTAACAAGACAGAAAACAACAAGTGTTGGAGAGGATGTGGAGAGAAGGGAACCCTCATACACTGCTGGTGGGAGTGCAAACTGGTGCAGCCACTATGGAAGGCAGTATGGAGTATCCTCAGAATATTAAGAATAGATCTACCATAAGATCCAGCAATCCCACTGCTGGGTATTTATCCAAAGAACTTGAAAACACAAAGGCATAAAGATACACGTACTCCTATGTTCATTGCAGCATTATACACAATAGCCAAGACTTGGAAGCAACCTAGGTGCCCATCAAGGGACGAATGGATAAAGAAGATGTGGTATACATACTCAATAGAATACCACTCAGCCATAAGAAATGATGAAATCCAGCCATTTGTGACAACATGGATGGACCTTGAGGGTATTATGCTGAGTGAAATAAGTCAGAGGGAGAAAGTCAAATACTGTATGATCTCACTCATAAGTAGAAGATAAAAACCACGACAAACATACACAAAGCAATGGAGATTGGATTGGCAGTTACCATAGGAGAAGGGGGGAAGGCAAAAGGGGTGATTAGGCTCACACGTGAGGGGATGGACTATAATTAGTTTTTGGGTGGTGAACATGATGTAATCTACACAGAATTCAAAATACATTATGATGTACATCTGAAAGCTATATATTGGTATAATCCAATGTTACTGCAATTAAAAAAATAACAAAAAAAATTTAAAAAAAAAGGATCTTGGTAGGCATCTCACATATAAAATAGAGGAAGATGGGCACAGATGTTAGCTCAGGGCCAATCTTCCTCAGCAAAAAAAAAGAGGAGGATTGGTGGTGGATGTTAGCTCAGGTTAGCTCAGGGCTAATCTTCCACACACACAAAAAAAGAATCTTTAAAAAAAAAAATCCCATAATCTCACTTCCCTGATAGATCTGGTTGATTTTTAAAATAATAATATTTATAATATTAGCAAATTCAAAGAGTATAGAAACAGAGGCTGGCCTGGTGGCACAGGAGTTAAGTTTGCATGTTCTGCTTCTCGGTGGCCCAGGGCTCACCGGTTCAGATCCCGGGTGCAGACATGGCACCGCTTGGCACGCCATGCTGTGGTAGGCATCCCACATATAAAGTAGAGGAAGATGGGCATGGATGTTAGCTCAGGGGCCAGCCTTCCTCAGCAAAAAGGAGGAGGATTGGCAGTAGTTAGCTCAGGGCTAATCTTGGTCAAAAAAAAAAAATGTATAGAAACAGAAAAGGTGGACCAGACTCTTTCTCCCTAGGCAGGTTCCACTGACATAATAGACAATAGAGTCTATGAGCTTATAAGGGCTTATGGAAATATTTAGGACCTGAAAAAAATTATTGATTCTAAAAGATAAAAAAGAAAATTTGCAAAATAGAAATTAATATTTTTTTTATGTATTCAAAATGTAATATTAGGTCAACTCATCAATTATACTTCAAGTAAATTCAACTCTTACATGATTATATATAAATTATATATTTAATGACAGACGTGGATGCATTTTATTATATTTGCTGTGATATAAGAGACACTTCCAAAAGAACGCTCAAAGTTCTCAGAAGACTTAAAGTGGTCCTGCCCTCCTTCCCGCTCCCACTCCCCCATTTCCCGCTAAAAAGAACAACTTTAATTTGTTTCTTTTGATTCCTTTCAGGAAAAATTTTAAAAAAGCATCTACTACATCTAAGTGTTCTGGACCTGGCTTTTTCCACTTCACGACAGTGCAGTGGACGTCTCAGCACACGCAGACACGGGTGGAGGCTGGTATGCTGCCCAGGGAGCACCATGCTCATTCTCCCACTGCTTGGAGTGTTGTCTGCTGACAGCTCTCAGCTGAATGCGTCCCTCCGAAGTGCACTTCACCAAAGGGAGTCAGTTTCCCCAAGACTCTACTATAATGACTGGGCAATGCAGGAGTTGGTGATACAAAAGCCTGGCCCTGTGCATTAATGGGGGACATCTCTGAAGAGGCACCCCAAAGCCCAAGTTCCCTGTGGGATAGGCAAGGCCTCTGAGGCAGCTGCATTGCAGTTCGACTTCTTCCTTGCCCAGCGCTGCTTTGCAATCCGTCACTGTCTGGCAAGGCTGGCTTGCTCCTGAGAGCCCTTCACCGCAAAACTCCAGCACACTAATCTCTGCCTCAGTCTCTCGCCTGAGCATCTGATCTAGAACACTGATTACCTCATTCTTCTTAATGGTTGAATAGTATTACTCTACTGAATGGCTGTATCGCATTTTAACGTTCTCTATGGATGGATACTTTAGTTGCTTCAAGTTTTTCATATATGCCTAGTGAATTCCCTCACCTCCTTAGGTCTTTGCTCAAATGTCACCTCACCAAGGTCTACCCCTCACCACCCTTATTAAAACCTTAACCTGTACTCCTGACCTCACTTTATGTTATTCATAGCCTTACCACTTTCTAGCCTCTACGTAATTTTCCTATTCATTATGTGTATTGGCTACTGTCTGTCTCCTTCCACCAGCACGTAACCTCTACTAGGGCAAGTCTTTGTCTCATAAGCTCACTGCTTTATCTCAAGAGCCTTGAATAGCACGTGACACAGCAAGTGTTTGCTGAGTGAATTCTATATGGACATCTTTGTACATATATATTAATGAACTCTTTGCAAAGGATCAACAGTGGAACTGCTGGGCTGGAAGGTACGTGAATTTGAAATTTTATAGATGGTGCTAATTACTCTTCTGAAAGTTGCACCAATTTTACACTCTTCTTTGGGTGAATTTTCGAGGAATAGAACAATTTTAAAATACTGACTGCATTTCAGACTCTTTTATCAATGAATTCAAGATATTATAAAAAGTTGTGAGGAGCAGTTGTTTAGAAAAACACATGGATGATGTTGCCGTGCTCAACTAAAGCAAACTTGAGTGCAGCAAAAAGAGGAAGCAATCAGCGTTCCTTTTGGAGAAGTCTTCCCTCTCCATGAGGAGGGTTGACGTCCATTCTGTCATCAGATACTCACTTCTCTTTAGGTTCAAAGTTGACCAGTGTTTCTGAACTGATAGTGTTTGCCTAGCTGCAAAACAGAAATTCACTAACCCCTGGGCCTTATTCATAGATCGTAAAGGATTGTGAACAAACTCCAAGCATTAATCCTACTATCTTTTGTATCGATGATCCTTGAGAGTTTTCACATCAGCAATGAGTGAATGAATGAATCCATGTGATATTGACAGTGATTCACCCAGTTAAGCGTTCTCATTGTAGTATCATTTTGACAAGTTTGCCATTCCCTCTAATAAACACTGTCATTATTTCTGACAGTGCCAGCAGAAGGGTTTCATTAAAATGCGCAGAAGGAAGAAAGTGTGTAACTTGGCAGAGGATGGGGAAAGGTAACAAGGATGACTTTGAAAAGGTGAATACACAGATCCGATGAGCCTCCCCCTCCTCAGGTATTCTCGTGTGAAGTGTTTAGACTCATAAAACTGTCAAAACTAGAATTTTAAATAAACACTTAAGCCTTTTGTAGTATCTAGCAATAAACTGCTCTATTTTACTATAGAATTTTTACCTTGGTATATTTGTATATGTTTTGGCACCATCGACGTTCATTTCAGTTATCAGTTTATCACCTAGCAATATATTCTAGGAATAAGTCAGGGCTGGTGGGAAATCACATCTGGTTCTCATAAGATCATTTTGAAAGTATCATCAAAATAACTTTCTTTTTTTTTACATTGTCCTTTCCCACTCTGGTTTCTGCCTGGATCTTAAATAATAATCATTTTTATTGCATTTTATGAACTTGTCCAAAGGCATGTGTGACAGGTGATCAAGTCTTCTTAGAATGTGAGGATAGTATAGCTGTGGATGAAACTAATGCAGGAGTTATGGCCTTTCCAAAAATAATTGTTGGCTGAGAAATGTTTGATTTTATATGTCTTGGAAAGGTTGCTTTTTCTCAGTTTCCCTTAAACCTGGGGTCAAAGTAGTGAGGCAAAAGACAAAATATTAAAATACAGAGTATCAAAAAGTCAATCAATTTTCTGTATTTTTCCACTTAGCATGTGTTTACAAATATTTTTCTCCTTCTATATATAGCCACAGACTATGGAAGCATCATATTCCGGAAGTTGGAAGGAATCTTAGAATTTTTCAAGTTCCCCCACCATACTTTTCCAAATAAGGAAGCTGAGTCTCAGAAAGGTTAAGTGCATGGTGTAGCTGGTTGGTGACAGTCCTTTGTGATCACAAATTAGTAGCAGTCAGGACTAGGTCTCAGGTCTTATGACTCCTGGTACAGGGCTCTTTCAAGAGAGAACCACCTTCCAAATGTTTCCATTCTCCAATTATCCTCCTGTCAACTCTAAACAGTTCTAACTACTGGGACTGCAGTTTTTCAACAACTGTAAGAAGTACTTCTATTTCCAGTGCTAAGTTGACAGCTCTGTGTTTTGTTACAGACTATGTATTTTGCACTCCTGTCTACAATTGGAATTACCCTGGAGGCAGCATGAGGTTTCTGAATGGGCATCAACTGCAATGGAATACGTGGTGATTCTCTTTCTCTACTTTCCACAGGCAAGTTATAAACCTTCAAAAGCTCGTCTACTGCTGTGAGTGCTCTGTTTTCCACTAATTCCCTTGCCCTGTGATAATAAACTGTTAATGCTCTTAAAGCCCTGGGTGGCTATTATGCCTGTACAGAACGGAAGGTGTGCCTAGCTTGCCTCTCCCAATCCCAAGGTAGCAGCTCAATGTAGACCACCATCCAGGATGGCACCCAAAACTTTTTAAAGCCTCTGTTCACAGATGGTTGAACCCTATTTGACCCTTCGTTTCAGGCTGTGAGCCCGGTTATGGCACCTCTCCATTTGCAGGACACTTGTGATCCCTATTATCTTTTGGGAGTCAAGCTCCCAACTACCACCACCACCTGTTTCCAGCCTTGGAACCCATCCCATGGCTTCAGCCTCCCCTTATGCTATAAGTTTTAGTTTTCTATCACAAAGATACTTATCTAGTTTTATGTATATTTAACATACATTGCTATTATTTTAGCTACTATTACTATGTAAAGTCACAGCATGTCTTGACCAGAAATCTCCAAAATATGCCTTAGAAGCAACTTAGGGATGACATTCAGTTATATGGCTATTAAATTCACTGGGGTTGTGATGACCAGTGGTGATGAACAGTTAGTGTCTACTTTTCAAAATATAGATCCAATTTGTCCAAAGGGATTCTTAAAATGAGCATGAACATTTCAAAATCTCTTCCATCTCCCTTTTGTGCCCTTTGGCCATTGTGGGTGTGCAAACAAGAGAAAAATGCCAACATTCAAACGCTTTTCAAAATTCCAGTATGTAGCCAGAGCCATAAAAAATGCAAAATTTCTGGAATTGGTGGTTAAACTGATGAGGATTTCAAATAGAAAAGGGAAGTGTGGCAGGCAGTATTGAGAGATTGCACCCAGGATCTCGCCCCCTGGTGTACACACCTTGTGTAATCCCCTCCCCTGTGAGTGTGGGCAGGATTGTGAATAGATGAGATTTCATTCCCATGATTAGGTTACGTTATATGGTAAAGCTGAAGGGACTTTTCAGATGGAGTTAAGTTCTCTGATCAGTTGAATTTGAATTAATCAAAAGGGATATCATCCTGGATGGGCCTGAACGAATCAGGTGAGGCTTTAAAAGGGACTAAGCTCTTCCTAAAGGGAGAGATTTGAAGCTTGGGAGAGATTATCCTGTTGGCTTTGAAGAAGGACCTGAGGGCAGCCTCTAGGAGCTGAGATTGACCCCTGGCCAATAACCAGCAAGAAAACAGGGGTGTCAGCCCTACAGCTGTAAAGAATTGAATCCTGCCAACAACTTGAATAACCTTGAAAGATGACCCTGAATGTCAGATGACAATGGGGCTAGTTGACACCTTGATTTTGGCCTGGTAAGCCACTAAGCAGAGAACACAGCTATCCCATACCTGAGCTCCTGTCCCACAGAAACTGTGAGATAATTAGTCTATTTTGTTTTAAGCCTCTAAATTTGCGGTAATTTGTTACACAGCAATGCAACCTAATACAAGAGGGTATGCTAAACTTCATTCTAATACTTTATGGGGCAATGTGCAGATGTCATACGCTCTCACGGAAGTCCTATCTCCAGGAACCTTAAGAGGGAAAGTGGCAATAGTGACTGGCACAATGATCACGCTGGTCCATGGGCAGTTATCTCTCTAGGCTCTTCTGGGTCAATTACTGCACAGAGCCAGGTGAGAACCACCAGAGCTTTTAAGTGGTTGTGACATTAACAAGATACAACATTTATCATCTTTGTGGTGCCATAGACAGTGGGAAACTTCAAGAGCAACACCAAAAACAAGCATAGGCTACAGATTAAGACACTGATTTCAGATCAAGTTAAAAGATGAGTGCCTACCAGTATGGGGTGGGACCTGCCACAGAAATTTCACCCTGCTTTCTAAGGGGTAAAGCCAGCATCATCTACTGCTTACACTTGAACCAGGTAATGGAACCCAGAGGCCTTGGAGCACAGTCCATTGGACCAAGGCTGCACTAGGCTGTAGGTGTGCAAAGGTCAGATTACAACAGGACACCTAAGAAGATGCTAGATAGTAAATTCAATGGGCAGTTGGTACATGGAAAACCTTGTAAGGGTCCAGTGAAGCCCAAAGTCAAATGAAGAGGTGCAGCTGCTGACTGACGAGAATCAGTAGCAAACACTCAGACCAACCAGGGGCACAGCAGTTACAGGCAAGTGCGCCTGTAAGTGTGCACAAAAAACACCCACAACTGCTACCCACCGGGCAGTTGACTTCTGTATCTACTGTGGAGGGAACTTATATTTAAAGTTTTAATGAGAAAATAGTCCTTTGTCTATAATAGAAGCACTGAATTCTGAAGCACTGAATTCATTATAAGTCAGGGCAGTTTTGGACACCAGGATAACTGGAAGCTCCCAGAACACTTTACTGTTTTATGACATAAACCATGAGGAGAGCTGTATAGTTTTGTGACTATATTATTTACTTTTCCATGATTTATCCTAATTTCAAAAACATTTAGGCTCTACAGGTCCAGTTTTTGGCTCAGAAAGCATGTCACTCCCAGGTGCTGCCAGTGGCAAGATCTTTTGGAGAGCCACCAAAAGCTCAAACATTTTTCCCAGAAAGCGGGCTGCCTGCAGGTGCTTGTCCTCACTCTCAAACAAAGCAGGCTCCTCTACTTTAATTTGGTGAATCCTGCTATCTGCATATGCAGTATGCATGGCACACCTGGCCCCTTCAATTAGCAATAGAAAAATCTGCCCTCCAGGCTCTCACCAGGGAGGTCAACATTTATTCGACCACCACTATCTACTTCCTGCCAGAGCTCTCGCCATATTTCATAGACATGGAATTAGGGGAATGCAATCTATTCATCCTTCCAGGCAATCTAAATCCTATCAAATTAGACATCTGGTCTTTCAACTGTTGGTGATCATAATCCATTGGTTCGTGGCACAAGACCTTCAGGCCTTCCTATGTCTCCTGGTTTAAGGAGTAACAGTGAATTGGACCAATTCATGGCCCATCACAAGATCCTTATGGCTATGGACTACACCTTGAGAATGCCTGAGTTAGACGATCTGAAAGCTAGATTACCTGCGGCTTCCCTTGTCCTGCTCCTCACTCGGCCCCTTCAAGATGAAATACCTTTGCTAGATTATCTTAGACATGTTGATGTTATACCTTCAGTTTTCACGAAGACTGGATATAAGAAATGGTCACACGAAGAATACTTTGACAAACCTGCACTAACGAAGACATTGTCCGTGATATTTTCTCTTTGTATAAGAGCAAATACCAAAAATTTCTTCAAAAATTTAATACCAGGAAAATAAATTTATCTAGATAAACTAAGTTTTGGTTTATCATTCAGTGAGAAATAGATAATCTACTGGTCACCAAGAAGCTCAGAGTTAAGGTCAATGCTCAATTACAATAAATCTATTAGCCTTGGGATACATGTAATATATATCCTTCCAACCTCCATATATATTTTTTAATCTGAATTTCAATGCCCTGCTGTTGAAGTGCTTTTTACTGAGATACCTCAAATCCTTTTAGAGAGTAGGTTAGTTGTGCATTTTAAAACATTCAAGTGGGATAATGAGCACAAAGCTTTAAGAACATATTATAAAAGCTCAAATATTATATCTTAAGAGTTGATATAAGATAGTGGTTAAGAGCCATTCTACTTGGTTCAAATATCAACCCAACTACTCCTGACTTTGGACAAGTCTTAGCGTCTCTGTGATTCAGGTTCCCTATCTCTAAAATGGAAAAAATAAGAGTACTTCTTAATAAGGTTATTTTGAGGAGTAAATGTATTAATACACACGAAACACTTAAAACAGTAAACACTAAAAATGAACTGCTCATATTATGTCACGGGCTAATGTTAAACTCTATCAGTACATAGTATGATCAAAATGTCATACCCTATTAGGCTTGTGGACCTTATCCATTCAAATGCAACATATAATGCTTACCTACTGTGGCAGATGCTGATGAGAGCAGAGATTTGCCCCAGGAGCCCCAGCCGGCCCATCCTCCTCCATGTGGAGGGGAATCCACGGCCTGTGGAAAAACAGATTAGTCGCAAGGTCAGCAATTCAGTTTGTTCCTGAATGGAAAAACACTCATTAGTTTGAAATAAACAGAAAGCTTTTTTTAAAAAAAAATCACCAACCACCAAGTCTCACTGGCTTATAGTTTACAAGGGCCATAAAAGAAGATACCAACCCACATTTTAAGGTGTACTTTGGAACCAAATTAGTAGTGGTGTTGGCTTCTGAGGGCTTGGCTTGAAGTGAAAAGAAGGGAGATTGAGGTTAACCAAGATCCAAAGCTCCCATTATCTGGAATACAGAGACAAGGGCTGCAGGGGGAAAAGATTTATTAATACACTGGGGCACAAAGTGATTTGAAAAAATCCAAAACTCAGGCAACTTTTACATAGCTCAACAAATGTTCTCTTCAAAGAAGAGTTAACTTTCCAATCTCTGCAGTGGTAGGAGGGAGCTTTGGCACAGATGATAGGCAAGTGTCCAGAAAAGCATCAAGAAGCCTGGAGGTGGGCAGCAGCAACGGATAGCCTTTTGAGGTAGACACCTTCAAAGGCGTCTACTCCACTCATAATGACCCCTGTAACTATATCTCTCACCATCCCTGGGCTCTGAGGATTCAGACTCTTGGGGAGGTATTTGGATGGGGACTGAGAGATTCTGATTCAGCCTGAGCTGGTTGTTGGCACAGAAGATGAAAACTCAGGCAATGCAGGGTGACCCTATTCTATTCACAGTGCAGAGTGAACAGAATGAAGGAGATATGCTCTGAGAAGCCTTTTAGATCCCTGATAGCTTCTCAGTCCCTGGTTTCTGTCCCTCTTCAAGGCCCTGCTGCATTCCTATCTTTGGGTTCCATGAGATTCCTGAATAGTCAGTCAGTCTGTCTGTCTCTTTTTAAAAAATGTTTTGTTCACGGGCGTATCCTCAGAGCCTAGATGAGTACATGGCATACAATGAGTGCTTAATACGTTTATTTGTTGAATAAATGACTGAAATTCATCCATTTTCTTAGGAGTGCAATAGTTTATGTTACTTGCAACCAACGAGCCCTAACTCAGTTAGTGGAACCACAGCTTTCCTTTAAAATCTAGGAATACATTCTAGAAAATGAGGAGAGAATACATTAGGAGTTAATACATGAGGAACTGGAGACTTATAGCTCTTCCACTCCAAAAAAAAAAAAAAAAAAAGGAAGTTAGAAAGTGAAAAATTCCTAGAGACATTTGCAGATTTTATAACTTTTGACCCAAGGCTGGTCCATCAGTCATCCCCAACTTGTTTCTCCCCACTGTCTTCCACCTTTGCAGATAAGGGTGGCCATGTGAAATAGTTTTGACCAATGAGATATAAACAGGGAAATTTTTGCTTTCATGATAAATTATACAGTTATGGCTGGCACCAACTCTTCTCCCCTCCCTTCTTCCTGACCTGAATGTGGACATGATGCTTGAAACTAAAGCAACCATTTTTGCTGCCATGAAGGAAAGACTTGGGAATCACAGAGTCACTGGTCCTGGCACTGCTGAGCTACTAAACCAATGTGAGTAGCTGCCTATCTCCATTCTTTCTGTTAAGTGAGATAAAAATAAATCGCTATGTTGTAAGCTACTACATATTGGATTTTAGTTACTTGCACCCAAATGCATTTCTAACTGATTCACCTAGTAAATATCAAACACCATCCATCAGTGTAGACTACTGGTCAAGAGAAATGGTTATGGAATAAATTGCTTGAGTTTGACTCCAGGCTCTGCCATTTTGGGCAGCAAGTTTCTCAAATCTTTTAAGCCACCATTTACTCATTACAAAATGCGAGGTACGGTAGTGTAGGAACCATAAGTATAAGGACCAACAACCTCACAGGGTCATTGTGAAAATTAAAAGAAATAATTCATACAAAGCTTTGAGCATAGTGCCTGGCACATACTAAATACCCCATCAATGTTAACTAGTAAGAATAATAATAATAAACTACATTTTTCACACTACAAAGAAAAAGCTTTGAAAGTAGGCTGACACTTTTTTCTGTCTGGAAACAATGAGAAGCTTGTTAACATGAATGGAAATACTCATGATTCATGACTGTCTGCTTTCATTTTTGGTGTCTACATTGATTTACTTCACTTTGGCAATGGAAGCCAGTGGCAATTTTATACCATCATGAAGACAGATGTAAGTTGGTGATTAATATCATTCTTTCACGGGACAAATCACTTCCTATATGATTAGGGAGAGTTAATACACTTAGGGGTGACAGCTTCTGACTCAAATTTACAATACTTAATATGCTCTGACAGCTGGTAATTGACTAGCAAATGAAAATAAATGTTAAATGAGTCTAGAACTTTTTGCAGTGTAAGTGACTATTTCAACTGCTTTATTAATAAAGCTCCTTTGACATTGAGCTGTGACCGCGTGATCAGCTACAAAGAATACCTGTTATTAATGGCAAATACTCAAATGACTAAATGTGCACATTTAATATAAAAACCATATAAACTAAATGTTCAACATGAATTATAAATATATCTCATCTTGAGTATTGTCTCCACTTTAAATGACTTTAGTGTCACACACTATGAGACTATGACGTAGGCAGCATGGATCTACTCAGATTTCCCATTATCAAATATGGTTATTTTAAAACTTTTTTCTCACCCTCACCCCATGTAACCCCCACCACCTTTAACAGATAGCTTTGCATCCTAATTCACAGAGAAAACAGAAGCCACCAGATGAGAATTCTCTTAACTTCCTGTCCCCTCCCCATAAACTCTCAGAAGAATGGCCTCATATTGTAACAGCAAATCAGACTTGGCTTGATCAAAAGGGATATCCAAAACTCAACTGGAGATCATTTAAACATCTGTAACTGTTGTGTGGTCCTAAGAATATGAAAGAATGCAAGATTCCATCAAGTTCAAAGTTCTTTAAATAGAAGAGACAGTTACATATCTGGTATCCCATTTAAAGGTCTTTATCATTAAATTGAAGACACATTTATTTATTTTTGGCTGTCAAATTCAAAGGTACCATTAGATAGAAAAAAATGTACAAATCTTAGAATTCCATTGATCAAAACTTTAACATCTAGATGGAAATACAGGTACTTGTCTTAAAGATCACAGATCAACCTGGTAGTCCTAATTCATAGATCAAGAATCAGGCACTGTGCAGAACTTCCATCCAGGGATGGGAGCTAGGAGACCAAACCCTTTTTAAGTTTTGTAACTCACAACATGGCTGCTCTAAAAAGGGGCTCAGTATGACATTTGGGAGGATGTAAATTGCTCTGAGTGCCTGCAGTTCTGTCAAAATATTTGATTGAAAATGGTCTCAGTTATTTCCAGGTAATTTTCTTCCTTGGTGAGTATGCATATTCTACTCTGGGAAGATTTAAAATTAAATATAGAAAGATTTAAAGCATCAAAGTCATGTTATTAACATTTTTATGCATATTTGGTCTTTTCTGTACTCTAATGTTTAAGGAATTTGATTAGAGTGACAATTTTGGAAAACCAATTTATTTTTATTTGTTTACTTTTTGAAGAAGATTAGCCCTGAGCTAACTTCTGCCAGTCCTCCTCTTTTTGCTGAGGAAGACTAGTCCTGAGCTAACATCTGTGCCCCTCTTCCACTACTTTATATGTGGGACGCCTGACACAGCATGGCTTGCCAAGCGGTGCCATGTCTGCACCCAGGGTCCGAACTGGCGAACCTGGGCTGCTGAAGCAGAAAGTGCGAACTTAACTGCTGTGCCACCGGGCCAGCCCTTGAAAGCCAATTTAAAACGAATAATTGAATTATTCAACTTCTGATTTTAAGTTGAAATCTTCCTCATTTTATGCACAGTACTATAACACCTAAGAAGTCTTTAGGTCCACTCAATAAATTTAATTTAATAGATTTATAACAATTCTTAACTACTCAGCAAGGTTTTGTTTAAGTAGATAAATGAGGGACTTTAAAAGGAAACAGAAAAGATTAAATTTACAAATGCCGTTTAAAAATATTTGAATGGGTTTAAGTTGGTAGAAAGGACCAAGCATTAATCAATAGTTCCTTGAAAGTGACTGTTGAATTTTGCTAGACTTCTATATAGAGTAAGATTTGTGAGACGAATGTAAAGCCTAAGAAGAACTGAATTTTTGAATTTGTAACTTTAATAAATTGAACACTAATTGTTTAAATCAAATTAAGTCTGAGTAGTCCTTTTTATGCACAAAACACACAATGGCCTATATCAAAACCCCATCTAAACACAAATCTAACTTCAGTGCACCCTGACTCACAATTACTTCCTTCCCTTCTATCATTACGGAAGTTGTGTCTTCTTCTTAGTTACAATTATCACCTCCATCTGAACTTCTCTGGGCCTGCGTAGGTTGGATTTCCCTTCTCTTCTGGTTTTTCAACCTTTCTTTACTTCCCACATTTATCATGCACACGATTCCTCCATCTTAAACCAACAAATGAAAATCACAATGATGAAATGTTTCTTCCAAACTTATCTGGTTTCTGCTCCACATCTTTCTTCTTCACTTCTTAAAAAAGGTGCCTACCTTCTGTAACCACCCCCAGTCAGTCCTCCAACCACCACAGTAACTCTCCTATGGCCACTACTTCATGAAACCATTCTCACCAAGGTCACAATGGCTTCCTTGTTGCCAAAGCCATGAACTCATTTTATTTCTTGACCTCTCAGTAGCATCTAAAGTGTAACCACTTTTATATTCTTAAAATAGTCTATTCCCCTGGCTTCCATACCCTATCTTCTGATTCTCACTTTTTTCTCCATCCTGTAGTATTATGATTTTAGAAAGTTTCTACATGCTTATTGTGACACTATGGGGGCTCCTTAGATTAACCACAATCCAAGTACTGCCAGCATTCCAAAGGAATATGTACAGTCCAAGGAGGCTAGCTGGCATCCTAATCAGGAAACTCATACTCCAGAGGCACCTTTAATAAGCACTTCTATTATCTGAAACTGTATTAACATCTGATGCTATGTAATTAGCACATTGAATTGCAGAAACGAGTTTTAACTGGTAAACATGGTGGATTGTTAATTAGCATTCTGAATATCTGAAAGGGGTACTAGATGGTGACATTAAAGGTATTCAAGATTTGTAGATGGGTAAATACATTTTATAGCCTCTTCCTACCTTTACATGAATAGGGTACGGGAAAGGACTTTGCTCTGTGCTAAATGATCTTTTATCTGGTTCTGAACTCTGGGGAATTCTAGTTTCTTGACGCCAGTTATCAGGGAGGAAAACCCTGCCTCTAGAATTCTAGACATTTGCCTTGAGTGAACTTTTCACTCAAAGTGGTGGTCAAAGCACCTGAAAGGACAGAACGATAGGACATTCTCAAGCCTACAAGAGAAACAGTTCTTATGAACTGTTTTTAACTTTCTTATTAATTAAGGTTTAATGTAAAAATGTCAGGGACTACATCCAACTGAAAAGCTTCTGCATAGCTGGGGCCAGCCTGGTGGCGCAGCAGTTAAGTTTGCACGTTGTGCTTTGGTGGCCTGGAGTTCACCAGTTTGGATCCTGGTGTGGATACGGTACTGCTTGGCAAGCCATGCTGTGGTAGGCGTCCCACATATAAAGTAGAGGAAGGTAAGCATGGATGGTAGCTCAGGGCCAGTTTTCCTCAACAAAAAAGAGGAGAATTGGCAGCAGATGTTAGCTCAAGGCTAATCTTCCTCAAAAAATAAAATAAAATAAAAGTTTCTGCATAGCAAAAGAAACAATCAGCAAAATGAAAGGACAACTTACCAACTGGGAGAAAACATTTTCAAATCATACATCTGATAAGGGCTTATAAAGATATAAAGAACTCATACAATTCAACAAAAATACAAACAACTCAGTTTAAAAATGGGCACAGGATACGAACATACATTTTTCCAGAGAAGATATTCAGATGGCCAACAGGCACATAAAAAGATGTTTGACATCACTAATTACTAGGGAAATGCAAAGCAAAACCACAATGAGATATCACCTCATGCCCATCAAAATGGCTATTACTAAAAAAACCAAGAAATAACAAGGGTTGGAGAGGATGTGGAGAAAAGGGAACCCTCAGCCACTGCTGACGAGAACATAAATTGGTACAGCCACTAAGAAAAACAGTGTGGAGGTGCCTCAAAAAATTAAAAATAGAACTACCATATGATCTAGCTATTCCACTTCTGGGTACTTATCCAAAGAACACAAAGACACTAATTCAGAAAGATATATGCACCCCTATGTTCATTGCAGCATTATTCACAATAGCCAAGACTTGGAAACACCTAAGTACTCCTCAATGGATGAATGGATAAAAAAGATGTGGCATTAGTACACACACAATGGACTACTACTCAGCCATAAAAAAGATGAAATCTTGCCATTTGCAACAACATGAATGGACCTTGAGGGTATTAAACTAAGTAAAATAGGTCAGACGGAGAAAGCCAAATGCTGTATGATTTCACTTATATGTGGAAGATAAAAACAACAATAACAACAACAAACAAACACATAGATACAGAGAATAGATTGGTGGTTACCAATGGGGAAGAGAAGTAGGGGAGGGCGAAAGGAGTAAAGGGGGACATTTGCATGGTGATGGATGGCAAGTAGACTTTTGGTGGTGAACATGATGTAGTCTATATAGAAATCAAAATATAATGATGTACACCTGAAATTTGTAAAATGTTATAAACCAACGATATCTCAATAAAAATAAATAAATAAATACATTAATTAACTAAATAAAAATATGAGTGTGGTACAATGTGATTTGAGATTTGATTTCATCTATAGAATGTGATGGTGAGATTGTGGAGAGAAGAGGTACCTCTCAATATCTCAACTTCTCTGCTTGCTACCGCAACCCGTCAAAAAGAATCTAACAGCTGTGCATAACCAAACTGGCTTAGAGACAGGAGAACTTCCAGGGTCAAGTCCTTGGCCTCTGTTCTTCTTTATTTATATATAACACCTGGGAAATCTTACTTACTCCCATTACTTAAAAACGTCCAAGTACTGATGGCCTCTAAATCTCTCTTTCTCTCCTGGGCTCCAGACCATTATAACCACCTGTCCACAAGATATGTTTACTTGGATGTCCATGGCATGTTCAATACTGAACTCACCATCTTCTCAATCTCACCCAATCCCCCAGCTAGCTCTTTCTGTGTCCTAGTATTAGTGGTTCCCAAGCACTGGTCCACAGATGACTGGCTGCAAGAGTATCACTGGGGAAACATTAAAAATAGAGTCTTGGTTTCCACTGCGATCTTTTGAATAAGAATCTCTTAAGGTAGAGCCCAGGAATCGGAATTTTTAACAAGCACCCCAGGTGATTCCAATATACCACCAGATTTAGGAAGCACTACTTAAATTGGAAATACTGCCAATGGAATGGATTTAGGAATGTAATTGCTAACATGGCCAAATGGCACCAGCATCCACTTGGTTGCCCAACCCAAAGATTGTGCGCTATGATGTAGAGCAGGCTTAAAAAGGGCAATACTCAAACAGAACTGGAACAAACACTACTCACTCATTTAAGAGGCAAAAATTTGCAATCAATGTGTCTTGGCCTATGTTCTCTCGTCTTTGTTTCCCTTGACAGCAATTTTATGGCTCTTAAAGATTCTGCTTTTCCTTTTCTAGGAAGAGACTATCAAGTAGTAGTCTATGTTTTTCTTTGAGAGTACTTTTAGTGGTAATGTTGGAATTCTTTACCTTCTTCATAATTGGCATTATGCATTGGTGTTGGCCAGTAGGCACGACATTTTCTTACTCTTGGTAACATTTCTTGGTGTTAAGAATTTAGAAAAATTTGATCTAGATTGGACCTTTTAGGGGCTTATGGACTAGTGTATTATAAGGTCCCACAAGATCTCTGGAAATAAATGTCACTACTGACTGGCACCCAAGACAAACATCTCTGAATTGAAGCTGAAGACTTCCCTGACTCCTTAAGATTGATTAAGTGCTCCCTCTAAGGCTTACTGGTGCCTCTCCTGTCTAGTACTGTAGGACATGCTATAATTGCTTTTAGACAACACTGTCTTCCCCAACTAGACTGTAGGCATCCCGAAGACAGTTGCATCACTCAGATTCCTGGGCATAATGCATGGTGTCATGGGGCTGGTAGAGCCTTAGAGAATCTAGTCCAACCTCCAGGGTTCAAGTGAGGCTGGATACCATGCCTCACGGATGTTGTAGAGTGGATTCCTGCAGGAAGCCTCAACTCAACGGCTTCTGAGTCTGTACATCAGAATGGATGAGAAAGAGAAGGAGCCCCAAAGACAGAGATGGCTTCTTTGAGTGCATAAACTGTGAAAGGTGTGATCCCTTAAAGCAGAGGTGCCAGCTAAGCAGCTGGCAGAACCACTGGGCCTAGGAACCTGCCTAGTCACACCACCCTATCTGCCAAGCTATGGCCTCCATGCTGACTGAGGCAAAGCTGAAGCTAATAATGTGGATTTTAAGGGGGCCCAGACCCAAAGGAACTATGCAGATGCCAAACACTTATAAAAATATATATATACATTTAACCACATTATCACAAAATCTAATGTGTCCTAGAAGACATTGGTTTAGACTTCCTCAAAGCTTATTCTGTCAAGTTTTTTTTTTAAAGCAGACATATTCCCATAGAAACTTTTTAAAAGAGGTGATGAGATTCCCTTAGGCTCAGATACACCTGGGGTCAAATAGGCTTTTGAGCTTGGCTGTTTTCCTGTAGGACCTCTCATTCCTCGGTGTACCCGTGTTCAAGATCCAAACAGCCAACATGTAAATGATCTTCTGATTCAAGATTTTTCTTTGAAATTATTCTCTTCTGGATCGACGGAAAAATAGTTGTTTTCATCAATGCAAAAGGACTTCTTATATGTGTCCAACAAAGGGCAATTAAAACAGATCAAATGAACAATGCTTGAAGACAAGGCACAAAATTAACTTCTTCTAATATGAATAAAAGGATAGGTTACCAAGAGAGATGGTATAATCCCCTTTTCTGGTAAACCTTAAAAAGAGACTGAATTTGCACCTGCTTAGAAGGGTTTGAAGAGAGCTCCTCTCCCGTCAAGGCCCTTCCAGCTGTATCAGCTTTCCGCCTTCTTAAAACAAACACATTCTTGGGTATTCCTCCCACACCTTGGTTCTATCTGAGCTCCTGATGCAATGCCACACACATACATCCAGAGCCACGGTCCTAGCTCTGTGGCCAATATTTGCACTTCCATCCGGATACTTTTGTGATGCTTCATTGTGAGGAAACGCTTACCTTTCTAAAGTCCTTGAAAGCTATCAGTGTCGTGCAGGGAGGGGACAGGAGTATCTGTCTGCCAGTCGGCTCTACCCCTGTAGCACTAAGGAGGTTTATAAAGTGCTTTCAAAAGCAGGATTCATTCAACTTGCTCAAAAATTTCAAAAGGCAGTTGTGTAGGAGCATACTGACTTTTTATTGTGCCATCTTTACTAACAATCTTGTTATAATCATTAGAAGTCTGAAATTGGAAAGTATAATCTATCCATCAGGAGCGTATATATTTTGAGCTAGTAGAACTTGTGTATTTTCTCTAAGTTATCGGAGGTCAGAATGGTGTGGCTAAGATAGATTTTTCTTAATGTACAAAGATATTAACAGTAGCACTTATAATAAAAATTGGGAACCAATGCTCCCTACAATATAATATCTCCTATTGGTTCTCTGGAGAAGCCAGACTAATACAGACCCTGGCATCAGTAATTTTTAAAGCTCTCCCAATGGTTGGAATGTTCAGCTAGGGTTGAGAACCCCTGGTCTAGGAGTTCTTAATCCCTTAGGGGGTTCATGGATGGCTTCAAAGGCTCTAGAAACTCTTGGAACTCATAAACAAAATTTTGCACGTATGTTCATCTATCTGATCCAAACTCCCAGCTGGTCTTCAAATCCCCTCCACGACATCCCTGCAAAATGATTGTTTGCTTTTGTTTAAACATCTACCAATGATAGGAAACATCCTCCTCCCCAAAGAAACCCATCTCATCTTAGAACAATTCAAGCGTCCCCTTGAGGAAACTGAAGCATGAGAAGCCTGATTTTAAATAAAAGAATCACAAAACATTAGTCAGAAGCATAGCTGGTGGTCTTCATATGCGAATTCCTCATTTTATAGAGGAAAAAACTGAGGCACAGAGAAATTAGGTGCCTCGCCCAAACTAACAGAGTTAACAATAGATTGGAGGATAAAAGCCCAGGGCCCTGGCTGCCTGTTGAGTTCTCTTCCCTACTGCATGCAGTAGAGTCCCTTCAAGGAGGTGAGCTGTGGCGGCACACTTTGGGGTGAGCAGGGCTGCGGCCTGGCTGAGGGAAGAGACCCCAATTTCCCCATCCCATACCATCATTCTAGAAGGTAGGATTGCAGGGATT
Source organism: Equus quagga (assembly GCF_021613505.1). Classification (NCBI taxonomy): domain Eukaryota; kingdom Metazoa; phylum Chordata; class Mammalia; order Perissodactyla; family Equidae; genus Equus; species Equus quagga. Next base: position 124,400,880 of record NC_060269.1, read on the forward strand.
GCAGGAGAGTGGCCTGCCTCCTCCTTTCACGCTGAGTGACTCCCCACCCCTACCAGTCGCCACATGGATGGAGGTGAAGATGCCAAGAAAACCCAGCTTGACGGTCATATTGATATGGCACATGGTACCAACTGGGAGACACTGGCCTATCTTATCCCCCAGAGAGACAGGTGCAGGCACTGAAGGGAAAGGGCAATGAACATGTTCTGCGTCTGGTCCCTTGGAAGGGATGTGTGATGATAAAATAGTGACCTGAATGTTCAAGATCTCCCTAGTGGATTTGTAAGTATGCACTAAAATTTAAGTGATATTAAAGAAACATTGACTTGTTTAGGGTGAAATCGGGCTCATTAATAATTTGGACTCATGTTCAATATTACAATATCTTCCATTCACTACTAAGTAGCTTAATGTCTTACGGGATTGCTTTATATCTCTGAGCTTAATTGCCTTGTCTTAAATTAAGGTTAATAATATCCAGCTTAGATCCTCTAAAGAACTGTTGTATGGAGTGAATTACATAACATATAAAGCGGCTAGGAGAGTGCCTGGCACACAGGATGTGTCCAATAATTGGTGGCTGTTGTTATTATTAATAACACAATAATCAAAATACAAATATTATAATGACCAATTATCCTCATATATGCCTTTTCTAACCACACACCACATTTTCAAAGACAGAGTGATGTCATAGTGTATTCTGAACCCCCAACCCCACTCACAGAGTATGGCACAAATCTATGCCTATGGTAGGTATCAGTAAGAACTTAGGTGGAACTGAATCGAATGAATCACTCCTACCGGATTACTCTGTTCTTTCAGGGGTATTTCGGATCCAGGTTCTGCCTCGAGGCTGACAGAGTCAATGCATTCAGTAAGCGTGTCCTCAGTCACTTCTCCATTGACGGGGGGCTCCATGGCGCTGATGTCTTTGGGCTGCTCAGGGTGCCTAATGTCAGCAGTCTCTGCACCTTGAATGGCTGCATTTTCATGCTCATCTCCTCTGGGGTTGGCTGGTGTTGGCTCGTTTGAAATCGTAGCTGAATCACAGTGCACTTCTGCATCTTTGGGTAAAGAACCACTGCTACGCATCTCAGTAATTTCTGCTTTCTCTCCAGTGGCTAGGGTGTCACCGACATCGTCAGACATTTTAATATCTGTTAACATGATTACAAACACTTGATGCTTTAATTTGAATTATTAAACTTTAATTCAAAGCCCTGAATAATAAAATTAAATCTGGTAGGCGTGAACTTTCTTCTACCGATAAGAAACTTTATGTAACCTTGGGGTAGGCTGAATCATGGCCCCCAAGGATAGTCATGTTCTAACCCCTGGAACCTGTGAGTGTTACCTTTTGTGGCAAAAGGGACTTTGCAGATACAATTAAATTAAGGATCTTGAGATGAGGACATTATCTTGGGTTATCCAGGTAGGTCCTAAATGAAGTCACAAGCATCCTTATCAGAGAGAGGCAGAAGGAGATTTGACTACAAAGAAGAAAAGGCGATGTGATGACAGAAGCAGATATCAGAGCGATGTACTCTGAAGATGAAGGAGGGGGCCACAAGCCAAGGAATATGGGTGACCACTAGAAGCCGAAAAAGTCAAGGAAACTATTCTCCCCTCAGAGACTCCGGAAGGAACCAGCCAGACCAAGACCTTGACCTTAGCCAAAATGAAACTGATTTGGACATCTGACCTCCAGCACTGTAAGAGAATAAATTTTTGTTGTTTTAAGCCACTAAGTTTGCTGTAATTTGTTACAGGAGCAAAAGGAAACTAATACAAACCTACAGTGCCATCTTTAAACTTTCATGGGTCTCTTATTGGTATGCAGGGATACACATATGAGAACTAAGGGTACTTTCTGTAGCTGTGAATTATTCATTTAAATGACTTTATTAATTATATTTGTACCAATAATGAGAACAAGCATAGAAAATACCTGAGAGCTTATTTAAAAACTTGACATTTAAGGGGGCTGGCCCTGTGGCATAGTGGTTAAGTTCTGGCATGCTCTGCTTCGGTGGCCAGGTTCACAGGTTTGGATCCCAGTTGGGGACCTACACCATTCATCAAGGCATGCTGTGGTGGTGATCCACATACAAAATAGAGGAAGATTGGCACAGATGTTAGCTCTAGGCTAATCTTCCTCAAGCAAAAAAAGAAAAAAAAAGAGGAAGATTGGCAACAGATGTTAGCTCAGAGCAAATCTTCCTCACCAAACAACAACAACAACAACTAAAGCTGACATTTAGCTTTGGAATGTTGTCAGAGATTCACATTGAGAAAGAGACCTACATAGACATAAGTGTGCTTTGTCGGGTACCAGCGGTGAAGACCTGGGCTCTGTTTGGATGATAGTTTAGATAGGGAAACACAAGAATGAGATGGAAAGAAGTGAGGTATTTAGCTAAATGAGGAATGTAGCCATTATGAAATAACCTACAAAGCAGAAAACTCTTTACCAAGCTTGCAAGTTATTGACATCAGGGAGAACAGCATCTTTCAACAGAACTTTCTGTGATAATGAAAATGTTCAATTTCTGCAATGTCCAATGTGGTAACTAATAGCTACATGTGGCTACTGAACACAGGAAATATGGCTAGTACAACTGAAGAACTAAAATTTTAATTTTATTTAACTTTAAATAATTTAAATTTAAATTTTATATAGGCATGCGCGGCTACTGGCTACCTTACTGGATAGTACAGCTCTAGAAGGCTATTTTGAGATGATAACTTTCTTAGACTAGAATGAAGACACCATATTCTCACTACACAAGAAGCCAAGTCTCAGTCAGATCTGTGGGTATTTTTGTTGACCTCAGTGTTTACCAACTGGTCAAATCTCAGGTTGCCGCTAAAACCACAGTATGTGAGAAGCCCTTTAACATACTGGCCACATGGGGATACAGGCTTGGAACTCATATGCACATGCCAACCCTCTTGTCTCCTCAAACAACCATTCCCCAAGGTTGTCTGGCTATTTTCCTTTCACTTGTAGTTTCCAGGGGCCAAAGAGAGGGGGAGGGAGTAGTGACTGCCAATGGGTATGGATTTCTTTCGTGGGTGATGAAAATGTTCTAAAATTAGAAAGCAGTAATGGCTGTACAATGCTGTGAATATACTAAAAACCTCTGAACTGCACATTTTAAAAGAGTAACTTTTGTAGTATGTGAATTTTGTGGTATGTAATTTATATCTCAATAACACTATTAAAAAAAAATTCTACTTCCAGATAAGTAGTTCTAGTGGCCAGCTGGACATCTTTTCTTGTCCAAAAGGAAACCTGTTGTCTTACTGTTAATACTAGATGTTCCTCTTGACTTTTGTGTTTCTTTTTAACAACACTTAGATTTCCTCAATAACCCAGGCTTAAAACCTCAGAGCTGTCATTAACTAAACCTTCACTCTCTCAAGAATATATAATATCAATAGCTGTCATTTATTGAGTGCCTATTAAATCCAGGCTCTTTAAATGTATCATCTCCAGGTGACTTAGATATTAGGAGCTCCATTTTACAGATGAGGCAACTGAGGCTTAGAGGTCACACTTTTAGTCAGCAGCAGATTTGAACCCATATCTGACTTTGAAACTGAACCACGATAGAGCTCTGCCTGCAATGCCACCTGCCTCTTTTCTTCGATTCAACCAGTGCCCAAATCCTAGAGGCTCCTTATTCAGAATCTGTCTTTTCTTTTACTGTTATTCTTCCTGCCACCATCCTAGATCAGGTCCTCATTATGGTTCATGTTGATTTCAATATTGGGTTCACCCCTCCACTGTTGTTCTCCTTTTCCCTACCCCATCCTTCCCCATCCTTCATCTCACAGCTCTAAGTACATCTCTCTCCTGGTCAGACATCCTTGGGAGCTTCCCACTTGTTACTGAGATGAGGCCACATGCTTCAGCTGGCATCCAAGGATGCCACTCTGTGCTCTGATCTCACTAGGCTTAACTCCCTCTATGACCTTCCAAATCCTTAAATGAGACAATGCAAGTATGTGGACAATGCCTGACATTCAAAAGACTCTCAGATGGCTGTTGGTTCAACATCTTGTTTTTTACACATTTAAGGCTCAGTTAAAATAACCACCGTTGTCATTTTTCTATTCCTCCCTACTAGACATAATTTTTTGTCCTCTGAACTTCCAGAGTGCTTTGTGTCTATCTCACCTTGGACAGTTACAATCCTCTTTTTTTTTTTTTTTTTTTTTTTTTGGTGAGGAAGTTTGGCCCTGAGCTAACATCATTGCCAATCTTCCTCTTTTTGCTTGAGGAAGATTGTGACTGAGCTAACATCTGTGCCAATCTTCCTCTATTTTGTATGTGGGACACCACCACAGCATGGCTTGATAAGTGATATGTAGGTCCACGCCTGGGATCTAAACCCATGAACCTGGGGCTGCTGAAGCAGGGCAGGCAAACTTCACCACCACACCACCAGGCTGGCACCACAATCCTCTTTGATTAGAGTTGCTTGAGTATTTCCTTTTATACTGTAAATTCTGTGAAGACAAGGATCTTCCTTTTGTTGTTCTCATATTTTATACAGCGCTTAACATGGTTTCTTGATCATAATGGGAAACTCAACAAATATGTATGTTGAATTATATTAATATTAGTGTAGAGATTTAAAGTTAAAATGTAATTTGAAATGAAAACAAGCAGAAAATGCCTTTACCTCATTTACTGCTCAGGAGCTATCTCACGGTAAGAGGTTCCAAATGACCCATATTATTTTCCTTTTGTTCCTTCACCTCCCAGTTAACTGAGTTAGAAGGTCTCTTTTTAAACAAAAACCCTTGAATTGAGTGACAGCACTCCTGCAAACAAGTCTACAGGTGGGAAAGGCAAAAGAATGCACACTTCCCTTTAGCCAGAAGTTTAGGATATTCAAAGTTGGAGATGGTCTGTCAATGGGTATGGTCAAGCTCAGTCAAAGTAGTAAAGAATGATACAAGGTCACTGTACAGAAAAGGGGTAGTTACTGTGGTTCATGGGAAGGGGGTGGAATTAATGGAGGGTACTCGAAAAGCTACTGTCATTTGGAAGCCTATAAAATCTTTGTGAAAACCTTGAATCAGGACTGGTCTAGGACGGGCATTGGCAAACTACAGCCTGCTGGCTAAATCTTGTCCTCCATCTGTTTTGGTAAATAAAATTTTATTGGAACACAGACATACTTATTTATGTTCTGTCTATGGCTTCTCTAGCACTACAACGGCAGAGTTGAGTAGTTGTGACAGAGACCATATGGCTTGCAAAGTTGCAAAGCCTAAAATATTTACTATCTGGCCTTTTACAGAAAACGTTTGCTGACCTGTGGCCTAGGACCATGCTCAACTGCCATGGCCTAAAGAGTTCTCTGTCCTAATTTATCCTATCCTTGCCTGGGTCCTAGGGGCATGACCCTAAAGAGAATGGGCCCATGAATAAATGATGCTTGGACATCATTTTTATTCCCATTTTTTGTTCACCAATAGCTGCTCACAGTCACTGTCTGATATTTTAATTTCTTTGTAAGATCGTTTGAAAATTCTTATTATCAATCTGGATTATTAAGAAGCTCCAAACTATTTCACTTTTCTATAAGCGGGAACATGAATAAACCTGGCTATCATGAACATTCATGGGCAAATAAAAAGCATTATGGACACTGTGACGTGTATACTTTGCCCGAAATGTGTTGTATTGCTGTTCATAATGCTAAAATACTTCAGCACATACCATGTGACATATGTGTGGGTTAGTTGTAATTTATACCCTGGTGGTGGTTGGTTAACATTTGAGATGCCCCATTCAGGAAAATACTCTTCAGAGATCTTTAGTTAGCATTTCAAAATCTGGGATTCAGTGTTTACCTCTTGAGAGGATTCAACTATCACCCTTTCTGATTGGTACTCCAGGGTGTGCTAATTAGCATAAGGGATATTAGACATCATTTTTCACTGATGAAATAGAAATAGTGCTTAAGATAAGTCGACTGGCGAGAAATAACATACAGGTGCTTTCTGCCCTTCTATTTCCAGGACAAAAGATTCTATTAGGTCCAGCAGCTTATTGCCCTCGGCAGTAGTTTTCCTAGTTCTTCTAGCTGAAGTGGGAGAACACCAAAGTCTGATTAGAAGCTTAGCTGAGTCCTGCCTCTAGAGCAGTCCTCACCAGAGACCTAAAAAAACAGAGAGCTAGGACCTCATCAAGCTTGCAAGAGGCTGTATAACGGAGGCCAGTTGCTAATACACGCGTGGTGTGCGGCAGAACTCTATCCGAGAACTTGGATGCATAATAATATTACTCTTGGTAGAGAGGTTGCATGGGAGGAAACCTGCAGCCCTCACCCATCTCTCACGGCCAAACTGCCTTAGGTCAGTTCACCTCAACTGCAGAAAAATTGCTGAAACAAAACATCTGTTCTCTCCGGCTGCTCTGCATTCAACCAGCAACATGAAGCCTTTCCTTCAGAAATACCCAAAAAATGAGCTGTGAGGTCCTGAACTGATAGCTGAGAAATATTTATGGATAACCTATAAATTTCAGAAAGACTACATTTTCACATTGGTTTAAATAATAAAATTGGTCACCATAATATTCAGCCCTACTTTAACTTCTGGTCGTGTATCTCTCTAATCTATATTTATTTCTACCTGTTACAAGTCTACATTTTCCCTAAACCAAAAGCAAAAGCAAAAAAAAAAAAAAAAAGTCTCTTCTGGTTGTTCTGGTAGACCTTGATTTACTCTAGATGTTATTATGACAGGAGCGATGTAATCATTTTCAAAACTCTGCCCTCTTGTCTGAAGCCATTAGAAATGGTGTGTTCTAAACGCACAGCTGTTTCTGAGCAGTGACCGGTGGAGCCCACCAGGACTACAGCTGTGGTGTGCTGTGCTTCCCAGGACGGTCCCCATCTCTGCCTGGTGCCACAGGCAGGCAGACTTATAAACCTCTCCTGATTTATGGTGTGGAATGTTGATCACTGTGGCCATGTCCTATGGCTTTGATGCCGGGGAGACTCAACCCACAGAAACAAGGAGGCTTCTTCAGTGAACTCCAAGGAGAGGAAGAGTGGCACATAAAGAGGCCTTTGTGGGCTGGGAATAACTTAGGTTCTCTTGAGTAAATTCATTCATCACCTAAAATGCTCTCAGAACTATGCTAGGTATTGGAGCAGCAACATCATAGCTCCAAAAATAAGTTTAAAACGGAAGACATGGTTACTATCCTTCAGAAAATGAATAATCTGTTTTCATTTTATTCCTGAAGTGAAGGTTCAAGAAACCATTTCAGCTTACACCAAATGATTAAACGATGATGCAAACCAGCACATAATAAATAAGGGAAAGATGTACCTGAACTAGGCTGACCTCGGGCAAGAGAGAACCTTGAACGTGGCTTTGATATGCATGGCATGGTGGGATAAGAGCATGTGTATATGCCCAGCATCAGGGATGAATTCTAGATATTCAGGATGGATGTCTGTGTGACCAGGCTAAGAGGCTGCAGGCAGGAATATCGAGGGATGGGAAAGATAAATTCTGAAGTGGAAAGAGCCTTGCTCTGGTCCCACCTCTCTCTCACTCCTTCCTGCTAGGCTTCCTCATTTCCTCCCTGTGGAGTAAGGCTGGACAAAATGATCTGGATACTTTGTTCCCAAAACCCCCACTGCAGGACTGGACCAGTCCATGATGACAGAGAAGAATGAGGACAAGAAAGCGAGTTTTTAATCAATCTAAATTTATTAAATATAAAGGTCTGCCTTCATCTTGCAAGGTTAGCCTTCACACTTTTCTTGGTATTAAAATGTCTTTTAATTTACGAAATAGTGGTGCAGCGGATGGATTTCTTTTTTAAAATGGCCTCATTTGGCAAAATAAGAATTTGGTAACACAATAACCTGTGTGAAATCACTGCCCCCAATTTAAAAGTGTGCTGGTCAGTGAAGGCACAGGAACAGAATCTCTGGATGAGAGGTTCTTAATCAGATTGCAAGAGCTCCTATGGACCCTGACCGGTAGACGTGCCCAGGCCCCAGTATCTTTTCCTCCACTCTACATGTCTGCCAGATATTCTTCTGAAACATGGATGGGACCTATGTGCTCCCCAGTTTAAAAACCATTAGGTTTTAATACTGTTGCAGGGCATCTGTGGCCCATCATAATCCAGCTCCAATCTCTCTATCCACCTCTTGTAATTCTCCACACACCCCACGCTCCTGCCTCACCAGACTTTCCACCATCGCCCTCAGGGCTTATAAACATCCCACCTCCTTGCCCACGCTACCCTGCCTCCAACTGCCTGGCAAACTCCTATTTGTTTCTCAAAATCTAAGGTCACCTTTTACTCTGAAATTTTCCTTAATTTGCCCCACTCCTTCCAAAGAATTAATTGCTCCCTCTCCCAGGTTTTTTGCGATACTTTGCATGGACTCCTATGGCATTTATTAAGGAATGTTTGTTTCTACGTCATTCTCTCCTCCAGGACTGTGACCAACAAGCACCTAGCTTAGTTTCTGACCCTTAAATATGTACTGAACTGAAATACATTGTTTGATATCGATTAAAGACAAAGAATGTTTGATAGAAGCCTCATCTTACAAATATATGGCTACTTACATGGACTGAATCCCTGAGATTCAGGAAGGCCCCCGCCCACTCTCAAATTCCTCTGCCCTGGCTCCCCTGTGCCTCAAATTCCGCCCTCAAAGTTTCATTCCTTTGCTTAAAGCTTAGAATGTAAGGAGTTCATCAGATTCCTTCCTGAGCCCAGGTTTTGATGGAGGAAAGGAAGGAGAGAGTGTGGAATGAATATGGGTGAGGTAGGAAAGGGGGCCACAAGGAGAAAAAGAGAGCAGAAAGCGGCCTCTCGGGAGAAAGCCTGGCTCATTCTGTTACCTCAGGCTAGCTGAGGGTTTCTGAAGCTCAGGAGACACAGATTTGAAAAGCCACCTGCTTGTAGCCCTCAAGATGTTTAGGATGGGAACTGACGGGATCAGTAGGGCATAGATATTGTCCTTACAGCCCACACAGAGATGACTTCCCTCTCTAGGAAAGGGCAACCAAGTTCAGCAGCTTGATGTGAGAGGGCTGGAAATACTCACCAGATTCCAGGGGAGAAGATGGGAAGACGCGGGGCGGGGCGGGGAGGAGAGGCGAGGGTTAGGGGGAGTGGGTCTCAACCTTGGGCTGTAAATCGAGGTGGTGCCAGCTTAGGGCGTTGGCTGGGGTGGAAGAGAGGGCAGGGCGTGGATCTGCAGAGGGAGGGACCGGCGAGCTTGGGTGGGAGGTCAAGGCCTGAGCTCAGTTTTGGCGAACCCGGGATGGAGGCCTGTGCACCCGGCTGCGGGGACCCTGCATCCTGCCTCTCTGACTTGGACCAGAGACATTGGGAAAACTTTTTCAGACTTGCTTGGTGCCGCCGGGAGTGGATATTTCGGAAGGACAAGGTAGGCTCCAAAGGGGTTCACGCCGGCCGAGGGGGCAGACCCGGAGTGCGGGCGTGTGGGTGTGTGCATGAGCGTGGACCCGGAGCGACACACACTCACACACACACACTCACACGCCCGCACCCACGCAGGGCCCTCGGCCGCGCCGCGCGCGCCTCCCCGGACCTTCACCCCCAAGCCGGTCCTCCCGGGTCCCGCGCCCAGTGCCAAGTCCCTGTCGACAGCTTCTCCCTAACGCAGCGGGCGGGATTCGGGGATCAGGACAAGGAGCGACGGCAGGGTCTCCCCACCACCCCGCTGCAGCTGGCCCCGCATTCACCCCTGGCCCGGGGAAGGGGATGTGGAGAGGATACCCGGGGCTCTTACCGCTCAGGCGGCCGAGTGCGCGCAGCAGCGCCCGGCGGGTCCCGCCCCGCCACGTCGGCAGGGCCGGCGGGGACGCGGCCGGAGGGCGGGCCGGAGGGGGACAAGGGGGCGGCCGGGCCGCGGCCCCGCCCCCGCGCGCCCCGCCCCTGCCTCGAGCACCGCGGAGGCGCCCCGCTCCCCCTTTCCCGGGCGGGAGGGGCCCGGCTGCGCTTGCGACCTTCCCTGGGAAACTGCTTTTCTAGCTCTGTTCCGGGCAGGGAGAACCAAAGGGGCGCCCACCCCTGGGCGGGTCGCGGGTTTCTCTGGATCTGTTTCCTTCCTTTAAAAGCGCCCCGAGCTACCAGCCCCATGGCCGAATGGTTAAGTTAGCGCGCTCTGCTTCTGGGGCCCGGGGTTTCGTTGGTTCGGATCCTGGTCGTGGACATGGCGCTGCTCATCAAGCCATGCTGAGGTGGCCTCCCAAATAGCACAAACAGAAGGACCTACAGCTAGAATATACAACTATGTACTCGGGGGCTTTGGGGAGAAGAGGAAGAAGAAGAAAAGATTGGCAACAGATGTTAGCTCAGGTGCTAATCTTAAAAAAAAGCAACAAAAAGCTCCTGGAAAGCCCCGCAATTTCACCGGGAAGAGGTCGCGGAAGTTCAGCAAGAGTTTGCGGTCCCCTGAGTGTGTGTTAAACCGCTTTCCCTTACCCTGATTGGGGGAATGTATTAAAAATCAACCCACCAAACAAAAACACTTGCTAGGCCAGTTTGGAAATGTGGATCAAAATTCAAATGCATTAGCTTTGGCCCGGGAATTCCACGTTTGCGAATTTGTCCTAAGTAAACAGTCAGAAGTGCAAATGTGTATGTCCAAGGATGTTTATTGTGGTTGTTTATGTCAGAGAAAACCCAGAAATAATCAGTGCCACAAGAAGGGATAGAAGAAGTAAACTATAGTCACTTCAAACAATCGGATATGCTGTAGCTGTTAAAAACTATAACTACATCCAATTTGTTTCCATGGAAGGAAGGTCATGGCTGAATATTAAGTCGAGAGTGGGATAAACTTACAAAAGTGTATGTAGAGTATAAACCCATTCCTGTAAATATATACGTATGCATATATTTTATGTAAAAGTTAGGGAAAATATGATTTTAAAAACAGTGATTCTTTCTGAGTTTTGCAATTGTGGTAGCAAATTGTGTTCCAGCTGTGGCGTGTGTTTTGGTGTGCCATAGATACACAGCATGCCTGTGACGTCTGCGCCTGCCTAGGGACAGCAAGCACCTTTGCTACACCTGACCCTCTGTGCTGTGCTGAATGGCAACAGCCCAAGCAGACGTTCCCTTTTAAAGGGCTGGTTTCCTTTTCTCCTTTGACCCAAACCACACCTTTCCAATAAAATAATATCAACCAAGCAACTCCAGCAATAAGCTTTGTTGCTGCCTGCAAATTATGCCCTTTTACTCAAATGTTGCTGCTTCCAAGCCCACCAGCTTTTATTTCAAAACTTTTATTTTTTTGCAACTTAAAATTTTTTTATTCATTTAAAGAATTCTGGAGTATTTAAAACATATAGAAAAGCAGAGAATAATATGACAAATATTTATTTGTAAAGAAAAACGTAAAGAATACACGACAAGTAGATTTAACAAATTTTGTTTTTTGTCTTATTTATTTTAGAACCTTCTTTTAAAAGAAAAAAAAATATTACACATATGTCTGAAACCCTGTCCCTCCCTTCTCTACCTTCCCTGGAGGTGTCCTGAGGTTGTTGTGTATCCTTCCCACTCATATTTCTATACTTTATTGCACATATCCTCACCCGTAAACATCATACAAAATTATTTTTCAGTTATAAGTAATGTCCCATACACTCATTTACTCAACATTATATTTTTGAGACTCATTCATGTTCATAAATGTACATGATTTCAAAGTCTTTATAGGATTTCTAGCACATTCATTTCAAAGTCTTTATAGTGTTCCATTGTATAAGTATGCTGCAGTTTATCCATTCCCCAAGCAATGGACATTTAGCGTGTTTCATGTTTCACTATTATATATAATTACATATAGTGCTAACTACTGTATTACATACAGTGCTGCAATGGCCATGTTTGTACGTTTTCTTGTATCCCAAGCTAGAAATGGAACAGCCAGTTCACCTTCGCCAGGTATTGTGAAACTGTCCTGTAGTGTGGTTCAATCATTCATTCGACAAAACTTTTTTGAGCATGTGCTCTGTACCTAGAACTGCTCTAGGTGCTAGGAATACAATAAGGAGCAAAGCAAAGTCCTATCCTCAGAGAACTTACGTTCCATTGAAAGGGAGATAGAGCAACTACATAATATATCAGGTGGTGGAATAAAGCAGGATGTAGAGTCTGTAAGGTCTAGAGAATGATGGGGAGCAACCATGGACAGAGAAGTCCCTGCCGCTAAGTGACATTTCAGTGTAGATTTTAAGGAAGTAAGGGAGTGAACAATGGTGATATCTGGGGACATTTTCAGGCAGAGGGGACTGCAAGAACAATGTGGGAGCATGGTTGGTGCACTCGCAGAATGGTAAGGGGGCCAGTGTGACTGGAGCATAAGGAGGATACGGCAGAGTGGAAGGAGATGAGGCCATAGAGGTAGTGGAGACTGAGAGATGGAGCACACCAGGCAGCGCCTTGCACACCACAGTATGCGTTTTGCTTATACTTTGAGAAGGGAATCCTTACAGCTTTTGAGTAGGAGTGTGCCATGATTCTAGCTTCTGGTTCTAATTGGATTGGGATGGGCTCGGGGTGGGTGGATGCATGGAGGTGAAGGCAGAGGCAGAGAAACCAGACAGGAGGCCGCTGCAGTTACCTATGTGAGAGATGATGATGGTTTGGCCACTATGGGAGTAGTGAAGGGCATGAGAGGTGTCTTGCTTATGGATATATTTCAAAGAAAAACTCAACAAAATTTGCTTATGGATTGGATGTGGAGTTTGAGCAAAAGAAAGAAGTCACAAATTACTGCAAGGATTTTGACTTGAATGACTGCAAGAATAGAAATATCATTTATTGAGATCAAGGAGGATGCAAAAGGGGCAGGTTTGGGGTTTGAGGTAGCGAGAATTCAAGCATTTGATTTTCAACAAGAACAATTTAGCGAATGTTTAGCAGACACTTGGAGTCTGGAGTTCAGGAGAGAAGTCTAGGCAGGAGATAGTAATTGGGGAGTCATCAGCAAATAAATAGTTTTTCAAGCCATGGACCAGGATGAGAGTGCATGGAGTTGAAGAAGAGAAGTCCAAGACTGAGTCTTGGGTATTGCAGTTAGAGAGATAAGGAACACAGAAGAGACTGGGAAAGAATGCTAGTGATTAAGCAGGAAAATTGGAGGGAGTTGTGTGGGAGTGGGAGTGGAGGAGGGGAGTGTAGGGTCCCAGGAGCCAAGTAAGAAGACTTTTCAAAATCTTTTAACTGTGTTAAATATTGCTGATAGTTCAGGTGAAAATTGAGAATTGACCCTTGGATTTGGCAACGTGGAGGTCCTTGGTGACCTTGATAAGAGCTATTTTTCTGGAGTGGTGGGGAAAGAAACCTGATTGGAGAAGATTTTAGAGAATGGGAGAATAATTGGAGACAGTGAGTAAAAACAACTCCTTCAAGGAGTTCTGGTGTAATGAGGAGAAAAGAGGATGAGGTTGTGGGTTAAAAGGAAGCAATTTTTTTTAAATTAGAGAAATAGTAGCATTTATGCTAATTGGAATTGTGGGGGATTGGAATTGGCCACCTGAAGATATGTCTCTTTGGCATGAGGATTACTTTTGGCTGGTTACTTTTAAAAACTGCAGACGTGAGAGAAACTCTGAAAAGTAGAAGTTACCCTTTGGAAGAAACGTTTACATTATAACGGAAATCTCCATCTGTAAAGGTGTCTCCCTCTCTATGCCAGGAAGAAGAGGGGATGACTGTATCTCTAAAAACTCTTATCAATGCTGAAGGTAAGGACTTAAATTTACATAATAACCTTACTCTTGTTTACTGTACTTTTCTGGTAATCTCTCATAACTGACTCCCCCTTCCCCAACATCCTCCTTTGTCTTTAGCTGGGGATGGTATTTAAGGTGAGAGCTTCTGCCATTTTGGTGAGTTGCTCAGTTTTTCTGGGTCTCTCTCATGTATACATGTTATAAAGCTTTGTTTAATTTTCTCCTGTTATTCTGTCTCATGTCAATTTAATTTGTAGTCTGAGCAGAAGGACCCAGAGTGGGTAGAGGAAATGTCTTTCTCCCCTACAGAATCATACATTAGAGCAGAAAAATGATGATGCAGTAGAGAGAGGATAATTGCAAGAGTGATTTCCTGGAGTAGACAAACAGGAATGGGATTCAGTGCTTACTAGGGAAGAAATGGCTCTTGACACAGAGGATTCATTCAGGAGACAGAGGAAAGTAAAGTAGAACAGGTGCAGGGAGGCTAGTAGAGTTTTGGGGGGAGGATGTGGAAATGCTCTTCAGGCTGCATTAATTTTTTTCATGAAAAATGAAGTATCATCAGCTGAGAATGAGGAAGGGACGGAGGTGTTGGATGGCTAACAGAGAGGAGGAGGTGTAAGACAGAAGAGAGTAAATGGGCTAGGGAGGGGAATAGGAAGACTACTAGCATTGCTGCTCATCTTGAGGTTGGGACCCAGTCATGAATTTCAAGTGAGACAGTCAGCTGTTGATGCAAATAACCCATAACCAACCTATAAATCAAAATTGGGGTGAGTTTATTATGAGGCAAAATGAGGATTGTAACCCGGGAAGGACTTAGAAGGCGTTCCAGAGAAGCATGGGTTTCAGTACAGTTTTATATCTTTTTAGAACATAAGAAGATACATTAAACACGCCCAGGATACATTTTCAAAGAGATACTCAGTTGCAAATTAGCAGATCAACATGACCCTGATGCCAGGAAAGGGACTAAACCGGGCGTTACCACTAGGGTGTTGTTGCCAAGAGGGCGTAGGAAGGGAAGTATGCATTCTTTATCTCAAGAGTGATTCCTTACTTTAATGGATAAGCAGATGTACAATGTATGTTTGATAGGCCATAAGTCAGGCTTTCTAGTTCAAGCTGAATCAGTTTTGAACTTGAATAGTTACCCCATATACCTCAATATGTGAAAATCTCTTGTCACAGCAAAGTGTGTATTTCTTCCAACTACATTCAGCTGTTCAGGCTCAGTATAGTCCAGCGGTGAGTTGAATTTAACCTGAGTTGAGGAAAGAGGAGTAAGGTAGCTGAGGGTGAAGGCAGAGGGATGATTAAAAGGATAGATCACGACCTTTCAGTCTAGGGCTGTGGGGCTGGGGAATCGTTGGCACTGGAAGGAAAGAGGGGGAGGTGGTAGCTGGAAAGTGGGATGCCGGCAGTTGAGATTGTGGAGAGGGTACAGCCAATGGTAATAATAATATCTAGGGTGTAATAAGGGAATGCATGGCTGAGGTAGGTTGCAGGACAAGATTGTTAGAAGAGAGAATATCAAAGAACTAAGAAGCCAGGGGAATGAAAGAATCTCTACGTAGCTATTGAAATCACTAGAATTATAATAGGGGTGATGTTGGACTTACACAGTGAGCGGTGCTAAAATACTCAGCAAATGAGGTAGTGATGGGGCTCTGTGGATGACTGTAACCAGAAGGGGTAAGTTTCAAGGGTTGGAGGGAGGAACAGTGATCTGGAAGTAGCAGTGAGAGTCAAAGACTCCAAGGTGTGAGGGATGCAGTTGAGAAAACAGGGACCACTAGAGGGCGATGTGTTTAGGATAGAGTTTGAGTCTCAAGAGTGCCTTGATCCTCACCAGGCTGGAATGAAATCCCCTGCAGAACTTTTAAAATAATACTGGTGACTGGCCCCATCCCAGACTATTTAAGTCAGAATCCCTGGACATGTGTGAGAGCTGTTCCCTCGTATTCTGACTAACATTTGATGTTATTAAATGTTTTAATTTTTGTCCATCTCAGGAGTGTACAATGGTGTCTCCTGGTTGTTTGAATTTGTATTTTCTCATATTCTAATGAGGATGTATTCCTTGTCATGTATTTGAGCTATTTCCATTTCCCTTCATCTTATCCATCTGTTTTATTCTTTGCTAATCCCCCTATTGGGTTTGTTAGTCGTTTTCTTACTGATTTGTAGGAATTCTTTATTTATTTTGGATATTAATCCTTTTATGGTTGTATATGTTACAAATGTCTTCTTCCAGATTGTGGCTTGTCTTTTTTTAACTCAGCAGAAGATCTTAATTTAATATCATTATTTAATATCTGTTATCAATTTTATTTCTTGTGGTTTGTATATTCCATGATATTGATAATTTTCATATAATTTGTTTCAAAACTGTTGGTAGACATTAATATTTATCTGTTGGTTCTCCAGGGAAAGAGAAAGGCAGTCTTACCTCTATCTACGTTGGGACAACATATTTACTGGCCTTAGACTATGTTATTTTACTTATCCCACTATGATACTACTTTATTTTTATAAAGTAAAAATGCATAAAATAGTAGCATGCGCATATTTAAAAAATTCAAACAGGACAAAAGAGCATAAAATGGCGAATAATAATATGTCTCTCCCTGGGTACTTCTGCTCAAAGATAACAGTTTCTTAAGTATCCTCTCAGAAAAAAGACTTCTATGCATATGTCAGCCTCTGTATGTAGACCCTTCTGCTAGATTTCTGTGGCTGCCATAACAAATTCCCACAAACTAGGTGGGTTAAAACAACAGAAATTTATTCTCTCATAGTTCTGGAAGCCAGAAGTCCAAAATCAAGCAGCTTCTGGTGTTTCCAGGAATTCCTTCACTTGCGACTGCAAAACTCCCATCTCTGCCTCTGTTTTCACAAGACCTGCTCCTCTCTCTCTGTGTCTCTCCTCTGTGTGTGTCTCATAGGATGGATGGTGTCTTACAAGGTACCGTGGGGTAATGCTGAAGCACACAGATGCAGGGGATAGATTGTGTCTGGGTTCAAACCCCAGCCCCGTCAGTGACCAACAGTGTAACCTTGGACAGTTAACTACTGCTCCTCCCTCCCCCATCAGTGAGGATAATGGTAGTACTTATCTCATAGCACCTTTATGAGGGTTTAGTGAGTTAATACTTGTAAAGTACTCAGAACAATGCCTGGCAAGAAGATAACCTATGTAAATATGTGCCAGACAGATTTTATGCAAATGATGTCTCACTCTGTACCTTACCATTCTGCATTTTACTTTCCACCTCAGCACATAAAGATGGAAGGCTTGCCGAGAATTCCAAAGCTCCTTACTGTAATGACTTCTCTTCTGTCAGTCACTATTCCATCCACTTTATATTCTTATCTTCCCTATAAGTCACAAGTACTCACTCCCATTTTACAGATGAATAAGTGGTGTCTCTGTGAGGTTAAGCAACTTGCCCAAAGCCACAGAGCTGGTAGGAGGCATTGTGAAGAGGTCAGCTCAGTACTGTCTGTTTGTTCCATAGCCATGCTGCTTCCACATTACCTGAATTTTGTGGGTTTTGTCATCTTCTTAAAGACATTTTTAAGAATTATAACAGTCTCAAAAAGAATAATCTCTTTGTTCCTAAAAACCAGTGTTATTATGCAATGCCCTTACGAGTGTTCGTTGAAAGTCACCGTGTTACGTGACCAAATCTGTGCTGCTGTGTGTGAGTGTGTATTTTCTTAAAGACTTTAGTCCAGTGTTGCTTGAAATTCCCTCAGAGCTACAGCTGGCCCCTTTCTCCTCTGCCCATTTCACAAATCTGGTTTCCCGGTGTCACAGATACCCACTGCTCTCCAGCTGTCTGCTCTTGCTGGTCCAGCAGAGACCCATCCACTCCTTGCTGACCCTCCCAGGCTTGAGAAGACTTCCTGTTTTATTTGATGAGTAAGAATTAATAGGAAGAAGCTGGTCTTTCTCTTCCTCCAGAAAGCAGAAGTGATTCTTACCCAATTGTCCAACTTTGTCATGGGTCAAACTGTGTAGTCTTAACTTGTTTTTTGTAACAAGGAGGTAATGCCAGACAGTGGGATTAATTGTAGAATGATTATTTAACTCAGTTCTTTACAGAACCTCAATTAAGCGGACAGTCTTGGGATCAGTCGTGGCTACTTGGAGCATCTGGTGAAGCAGACACTTTCTCTTTGTGTCAACTCCTGTTGATATCGTTCTAAGATTATTCCAAATGGCCTTTAGAAAACTGATTTTTTTAACTAGTCCAGGATCTCAGTGTTATTTATTATTCTAGAGTCTAGTATTAAAAATTAAAGCATCTAATAATACCAAATGTTGGTCACAATGTGGAGAAACAAGACACAATTTCCCCCCTGGTGTGGCTATATATGTATCAACTACTAAACTGTCCTTGACAGTTGATTTTTTAAAACACAAATCTTGAACCTAAGCTTGTTTTATTTTAAAGTATCTCATCCAGCTAAAATAATGCTCCGAAACTGCTTGATAATGGTACTTGCAATTATTTTGAAAATGTTAAATATGGCGATAATAGAAAATAGGCAAAGTTCTTAACTTTCCACTCTGGTGACAATTTAACATGAAGGCTGCAAAAGCTTACACGTAAGTATTGCTTTAGGAAAATATTTTTCTTCACACTGAAATTGTCATAAGCTGCTTGCTCATATGAGTTTTAAAATTTGATACCTGTTTTAGTCTGTAGCCCAGAAAAACCTTTGTGCTTTGCGCGTGACCTTTGAAAGGGAAATTCACATGTGGGAGTAATTCCAGTAAGGACCAGCAGATGGCACAAAACTTTCTAAGGTTTTGCTTTAAATTGAAACCAAGGATTTGCATTTTGCCAAGCACTTATTTTTCCGTGCTTTTAGAAGTTACTTTCTCTTCTTCTGAGAAAGAAATCTTGGTAAGTAAGGCTTTTGTGGCTTTTTCAAATTATGGCATAATTACTTCAAATAAGCAAGAAAATAGGTAACATTTCTTTGAAATTTTTGGAAAATGATTTCATGTTTTCTTTTTTAATATCGCAAATGTCGTTTTAATTATACAAGAAATAACAGTATGGCTATCTTGAAAAGATAGAAAAATAACTAGCACTTGTAATCATTAAGGACAAAAACTAACTGGTGTTATTTATTTCTTCTGTTTTCATCTACTACGTTTTTCTCTTTTCACCTTTCTCTAGTTCGTTGTTTTCAGTAACATTTATAGTAGTTAATGCCATCGATATGGCACCTATCACGTGGTGTGCATTTTTATAGTAGACATGAGTGTTTGACATCCCCTGTCATATGGTTTTATCGTTGTTTATTTGTAACTGTCACTAATTGATAAGCATTTTAAAAGCAAAGATTATGTCAGTGCTATTCATATTTGTAGTCCCAGTACCTGACCCCTCGCACAGTGCTGGCACGTACTACACTCTGAATAAACACTTATTGAATGGAGGAAGGGGGAGGGACTCTTCTAGAACTTGGTTCTTCTAGGTCTCTCAACTAAACTTTGACAAAATAAAACAAATGTTTTTCTTGCGTATTTGTTGACTTGATTATGAAATCACACTTACCTCATTTAATTTTTTTCTGATATTTTCTTTCTTGTGGTTTTACTTTTCATAGATCCTATCCACTATTGCTTTTTTCTTGAAATAGAGCTTCTTCCAGCTGTCTTTTTTCTCCCTCTATTTATTTAATGCCTTAAAGAAAAAAAACCCTACCTTTTATCTCTTCTTACTTCCTTTAAAAAAAATTGTGAGCTCTCTGATCTTCACTTCGCATCTCCCTTTTTTCCTCTCCTTTTTTAATTTTTTTTTTTAAATTAAAGAGAAAAGCTCCTGGCTTGTTTGTTAAGAGTATACACTAGGAACTGCTTGAGTGTATAAATGCCCCCAGAGGGATATTTGTATTATGGGGGGAGGATGCTATGAGGGCAGTGGATAGCTTTCCCACATGGTGGCTGTTTCAGTCCCCTGAGCACAGACACCACGGAGGGACCTCTAGGTGGGTTCTCATTCATGAATGTCAATTATCTAGCATAATGTGGAAGAAGTTCTCTCTCTCTCTCATATACACCAATAATACAAGCATGTTTCTTTAAATATAAAATATTTTTACATTAGCTCTATTTTAAGGCAACTTTTTCAACTTGTGAAAGATGTTCAAACTTAGAAATTTTGCAAATATGCAAAAGCATAAGAAAGAAAATTAAATTCAACTGATTCAGAGACCTAGAGATACCACTATTAGCATCTGGTATTTTCTTCCCATTCTTTTTCCCCCTAGGCTTTGCGTAGATGTCAGGTTTTCATCACATTTTACAAAATTAGAGTCCTACTGCATATACAATTTTGTATTCTTTTATTCACTTAACTTTATATTGTAGACATTTTTTTCCCCAAAAGTACAATATTTGAGACTGTATGTTGTTCCATGTTGTGGGTGTACCATAATTGATTAAGCCGTTTTCTACGTTAGACGTTATAATTTTCAATTTTTCACAACACAAACATCCTCATGGTCATATTTTTATGTATATCTCTAATAATTCCTTTAGAAGAAAATTCCTAGAAGTGGAATTGCTGAAATAAGGGTAAGCCTATTTTTAAGGAATTTCTCTATTTACCCTTCAAAAGGGTTGTAGTAATTTCTCATTCTTGCCAGGAGTAAATGAGAGTTCTTATTTTAGTCCCACCTACCAACACTGGGTATTATATTTTTGAATTTTCCCAATTTGGTAGGGGAAAATAATCACACTTTTTTTCTTAATCTTTAGGAAACAAAAATTCCTATTTGACCCACTTTTTTTTTTTCATTAAAGATTGGCGCCTAAGGGGCTGGCCTGGTGGCACAGTGGTTAAGTTTGCACATTCTGCTTCTCTGTGTCCTGGGGTTCGCCGGTTCGGATCCCCGGTGTGGACATGGCACCACTTGGCAAAAGCCATGCTATGGTAGGCGTCCCACATATAAAGTAGAGGAAGATGGGCATGGATGTTAGCTCAGGGCCAGGCTTCCTCAGCAAAAAGAGGAGGATTGGCAGTAGTCAGCTCAGGGCTAATCTTCCTCAAAAAAAAAAGATTGGCACCTAAGCTAACATTTGTTGCCAATCTTTTTTTCTTTTTCCTTCTCCTCAAAGCCCCCCAGTACATAGTTGTATATTCCAGGTGTGCGTACTTCTAGTTGTGGCATGTGGGATCCCGCCTCAGCATGGCCTGATGAGTGGTGCCATGTCCACGCCCAGGATTAGAAACTGTGAACTTAACCACTCGGCCACGGGCCGGCCCCCTGCTTTATCTTTTTTGTTTTCTTAAAGATTGACACCTGAGCTAACAACTGTTGCCAATCTTCTTTTTTTTTTTTTTCCTGCTTTTTCTCCCCACATCGCCCCAGTACATAGTTGTGTATTCTAGTTGTGGATCCTTTTAGTTGTGGCATGTGGGACGCTGCCTCAGCGTGGCCTGATGAGCGGTACCATGTCCACGCCCAGGATCCGAACCTGCGAAACCCCGGGACACCGAAGCAGAGTGCACGCACGAACTTAACCACTCAGCCACAGGGCGGGCCCCTATCATTTTATGCTTAAATATTTAAAGTAAATTATAGACATTCTGACATTCCATCTCTAAATGCTTCATTGTGTACCTCTAAAAAAGTACATTTTCCTACATAGTCAAATAACATTATCAAAGATTAACATTTATTTCTTACTATCATCTAAGTATCTGCTCCCTCTTAAAATCCCTTCCCCCTTGTAATTCAAGTAACTTTCACAGCGGGTCTGTCCGAAGTGGGATCCAATCCAGGATCATAAGTTTGATCTAGATGTTTTGTCCTATTTTGTTTTAATTTGCATTGTTATTTTTTGTGAAATTGGGCATGATTCATATTATTAAGTGATTTTTTTGTAAATTTTCTGAGTAAAAAATGTGCTTTACTTAATTTCGAATGTTGAAAATTTGAAAAATACAGGTAACAACTAAGAGGAAAATAAACCTCCCTTATAATCTTACCATGCAGAGATAGTCACTGTTAACTATCTTGGCATGTATCTTACTAACTTTTTCACATGTATGTGTACATATTTACTGCTGTGTGTTTTTTTAATAAACTGCTTTTTGTCACTTACATATAGATAGTGAGCCCATGATATTAGATTTTCACTATTTTTAAAGGCCACATAGTAATATTTAATTATATGGATACATCATAATTTATTTGACAACCTGCTGTTTTTGGACAATCAGATTTCTTCTTCTAAGAGTAATTTATTTTGTAATGGCCACTTTATTGTACTCTCTTACTGATTCTAACAGTTTTTCAATTTCTTCTCTCGGATGTTCCACATTGACAGTCGTATAATCTAAAAATAATGATAATTTTATTTCCTCCATTCCAAATTTCTGTCTCTACTTTTTTCCTCCTTAATTACAATAGTTAGAACTTCTAGAACAGTGTTAAATAATGGTGGGCATCTTTGACATTGACTTTAAGGGAATGCCTTGCGAGTGGGATATTGGTTTAAGTTAGATACTTGATACATTCTTTATGAAGTTTTCAAAATTTCTTTTTAATATCTAGTTTAATTAAAATTGTATTTTTAGTCAAAGACGAATGCTGAATTTTATCAAATGAATTTTTAACATCTATGGAGATGCTTATCTGTTTTTCTCCTTTGGACCTATTGATGTATTATTGTCATAGATTTGCTAATAATAAACCATTCTTACAATTCCAGAAACACCTTAATTAATCGTTGTATATTATTCCTTCAGCACAGAGCTAGATCGATTGAGGTTTCTTTATTCTGAGAGTCTCCCCTCCACCAAATGATTGGAAATTTCCCCTTTTATTTGTATTTTCTAATAATTACTCTTAATTTTACGATATACCTACTCAAACATATTTTTCTAACAACATCTTGAGTTAATTGGTATCTATAGCTTCTCCTCTATCGGGCAAGGATCTTCTCATGCTTTTAGTCCACTCTCTCCCTCTTTCCCACTGTCCACTAACTCCCTTGTTATTCTTGGCCATTTTAGTTCCAGATTGCTATTAAAATTTTTGTCATCAATACCTTTGGGACTTAGTGGTAAATTTCACTACTTTCTTTATGAAGTATTCCTTTCTGCATCCCATTTTCTTTTTAGAGTCAGTTTCTTTTTTATAGGATAGAGTCCATCCTCTGATAATTCAGATAGTAGAGCTGTCTTCCATGTCCTTTAGCATTTCTTTTGTATATTCCATCTCTTTAGCCTTCTGTGCTGTGTTTTGGGAAAATTCCTCTTCTTGGTCTTCTATCTCACTAATTCACACATAAGTGGTGCCACTCTGCAATTCAACTCAGCCAATGAATTTTCCCAATTCAATTATCAAATTTTTAACTTTCATGATTCCTGCTCCATTCTTTTTTAGAATCTTACCTTGCTCTAGATAGGGTATCTATTACAAATGCCTACTCTGCTCTTTTGTGTCTGTTGCCTTGGGCGTTAACTTCTCTCATGTCTTGAGTTTGGTTCCTTTCTATCACGGTGTTTGCTTTGTGTGAAAGTGTCATGCTTCTTGATTGTGCAACCAAAATTGTGGTTGAGGCTCCATGAAAACTGCTTGTTGATCTGTTTCCATAGCATACTTGTGGGAAGGTGGACCAAACTAGTAATTTTCTATTACTGCTGTAACATATTGCCACAAATTTAGTGGCTTAAAACACACACCCATTTATTGTCTTACAGTTTGCAGAGTAGTAGTCCGATATAGGTCTTGTTGGGCTGCAATCAAGATGTTGGGAAGGCTGCATTCCTTCTGGAGGCTCTAGGGGACAATCCATTTACTTGCCTTTTGAGCTTCTAGAGGCTATCTACATTCCTTGGCTCATGACCCCCTTCCTCATGGCAGATCAAGTCCTTCTCAATTCACATCACTCTGACCTCCTCTTCTGCCTCCCTCTTCTACTTTTAAGGACACTTGAAAGTGATTGTGTTGGGTCCATCTGAACAATACAGGTTAGTCTTCCTATTTTAAGGTCAGCTGATTGCAACCTTAATTCCATCTGTAACTTTAATTCCCTTTTCCCATGTTACAGGTTCACAATTCTGGGATTAGGAAGCAAACATCTTTGGGAGGCTAGTGTTCTGTCTATCATGGTCTGATCTGCTTGTGGATTTCAGGGACTTCTTCTGGTTTAAGTTTCCCTAAAGGCTTTCCTTCTTGCTTTTAAGTGTGTGTATGTGCGTGTATCTTTTTCATCATTTTGGGGATTTAGGGCAAGAGGAGGGCTGGAGCATGTGCACACCACACTCTTGACTCTCATGATTTTTAATGTTTGTAATTGAAAATGTAATTTTCTTGACCCATAAAATATTTAGAACATTTTAAAAAGTGGTTTAAAAAGTTTATTTTGTAGTCAGAAGTATGACTTTAACAATTTCTGTTTTGGGGTATTTATTTAAAAATTTATTTGACCTAAGTAGCACTCGATTTTACTAAATGCTCCATGAACTCTGAGGACTTAGATATATAATATTCTCTTTTTGTAGTGTACAAAGTTTATAAGTATTAAATCATTTATTATTTTATTCAAATCCTCCATATATCTTTACTTTTTGCTCCTTGATCTAACTATGACCCAGAGAAATATAGTAGATACTTTCACTGTCAATGTCTTCTTTTGTTTTTAGTATTTTCACTTTGGAAAATTTGATGCAATGTTATTCATTGCATTAGTGTTCTTATCTGTTATATTATCCTTTTGAGCTATTTGTTTTGATCACATAACCAGTATGAAGTAGTAGCTTTTCCTATCCTCATTGTCCAATTCTTTGATACTTTTACCTAATGGAGTATTATGTATACAAATTGCAATTCCTGATGAACACAGCTACTAGTGTTCCTATTTCTGTCCTTATTTACTAGTATCATTGTATGGTTTACATAGCTCAGAATGCAGTGTGCCCCCTCAAGTCCCTCTCTACCTCTTGCCCAGTTTTTCCCCCTAGCTTTATTGAGATATATTTGATGTATTACATGGTATGAGTTTAAGGTTTACAATGTGATAATTTGATACATATACAAATATTGCAAAATGGTTACCACAATAAGGTTAGTTAACACATCCACCACGTTACATAATTACCTTTTGTGTATGTGTGTGTATGGTGGGAATATTTAAGATCTGCTTTCTTAGCGACTTTCAAGTACATAATACGGTATTGTTAGCTACAGTCACCATGCGGTACATTAGATCCCCAGAACTCATTCGTTTTATATCTGGAAGTTTGTACCCTTTGGTCAACATCTCCTCATTTCCCCCAGCCCCTGGCAACCACCATCCTATTCTCTATTTCTACGAGTTCTGCTTTTTAGATTCCACATATAAATGAGATCATACAGTACTTGTTTTTCTCTAATTTCACTTAGCATAATGCCCTTAAGTCCATCCATGCTGTTTCAAATGGCAAGATTTCCTTCTTTTTTATGGATAAATAATGTTCCATTGTGTGTGTATATGTATGTACAGTCATGCCTTGCTATATGGTACTAATCTTGTGAGACCACCATTGTATATGCAATCTGTTGTTGAGTGAAACTTGGTGCATGACCTTATACCACTTCTTCTTTATCCATTTATCTGTTGATAGATACTTAGGTTATTTCCATCTCTTGGCTATTGTGAATAATGCCACAATGAACATGGGAGTGCAGACATCTCTTTGAGATATCGATTTCATTTCCTTCAAATATATATCCAGAAGTGGAATTGCTGGGTCATATGTTAGTTCTATTTTTAATTTTTTGTGGATCTTCATACTGTTTTCCATAGTGGCTACATCAGTTTACATTCCTACTGACAGTACACAAGGGTTTCCTTTTCTTACGTCCTTACCAACACTTGTTATCTATGGTCTTTTTGATAACAGCCATTCTGAGAGATGTGAGGCAATATCTCTTTGTGATTTTGATTTGCATTTCCCTGATGATTAGTGATGTTGAGCACCTTTTCAAGTACTTATTGGCCGTTTGTATGTCTTCTTTGGAAAGATGTCTATTCAATTCCTCTGCCCTTTTTTTTTTTGAGGAAGATTAGCCCTGAGCTAACTGCTGCCAATCCTCCTCTTTTTGCTGAGAAGACTGGCCCTGAGCTGACATCCATGCCCATCCTCCTCTACTTTATATGTGGGATGCCTACCACAGCATGGCGTGCCAATTGGTGCCATGTCCACATGTATGGGACCCAAACTGGTGAACCCTGGGCCACCAAAGCGGGACGTGCGTATTAACCACTGTGCCACCAGGCCAGCCCCACCTCCACCCTTTTTAAAATTGTATTATTTTCCTATTGAGTTATATGAGTTCTTTATGTATTTTTTATATTAGTCCCTTATCCTAAATATTATTTGCAAATATTTTCTCTCATTTCGTAGGTTGCCTTTTTATTTTGTTGATGGTTTCCTTTGCTGTGCAGAAGCTTTTTAGTTTGATATAGTCCCACTTGTTTATTTTTGCTTTTATTGCCTTTGCTTTTGGTGTCATATCCAAAAAAAAATTGTTGCCAAGACCAATGTCAGGGAGCTTTTTTCCTATGTTTTCTTCTAGGATTTTTTATAATTTCAGGTCTTATAGTTAAGTCTTTCATCTATTTCAAGTAAATTTTTGTGAGTGGTGTAAGAAAGAGGTTCCTTCTTTTGAGTGCATATCC
Organism: Equus quagga; assembly: GCF_021613505.1. Taxonomy (NCBI): domain Eukaryota; kingdom Metazoa; phylum Chordata; class Mammalia; order Perissodactyla; family Equidae; genus Equus; species Equus quagga. The sequence goes on from NC_060269.1 coordinate 124,427,362, forward strand.
AGTTTTCCCAACATAATTTATTGAAGAGACTATACTTTCCCCATTAACTTTTCTTGACTCTTGTGTCAAATATTAGTTGACCGTATATGCATAGATTTATTTCTGGGCTCTCGATTCTGTTCCATTGGTCAATATGTCTGTTTTTTGTGTGAATACAACCAGTTTTGATTACTGATAGCTTTGTGATATAGTTTGAAATTAGGAAATGTATGCCTTCAGCTTTGTTCTGTCTCAGGATTACTTTAGCTATTGGGGGTCTTTTGTGTTCCATACAAATTTTAAGATTTTTTTTTCTATTTCTATAAAAAATACCATTGGAATTTTAATAGGGAGTGCGTTGAATCTATAGATGGCTTTGGGTAGTAGGATATTTTAACAATATTAATTCTTCTGATTCATGAACATGGGATATCTTCCCATTTATTTGTGTCTTCCATTTCTTTCATCCATGTTTTATAGTTCTCAGTGTAGAGATCCTTCACCTCCTTGGTTAAATTTATTCCTAGATATTTTATTCTTTTTGATGCAATTGTAAATGAGATTGTTTTCTTTATTTCTTTTCCAGATAGTTTGTTGTCAGTTTATAGAAACACAACTGATTTTTGTATGTTGGTTTTGTATCCTGCAACTTTCCTGAATTTTTCTGCTAGTTCTGACAGGTTTTTTTTGGTGGAGTCTTTAGGTTTTTCTACATATAAGATCATATTATCTGCAAACTGAGAAAATTTTACTTCTTCCTTTCCATCTTGGATGCCTTTTATTTCTTTTTCTTGCCTAATTGCTCTGGCTAGGACTTCCAGTACTATGTTGAGTAGGAGAGGTGAGAGTGCTTCTTGAGCAGTTCTTATCTGATAGCGTCCATCACTGACTAGGTGTAGAAATGTTGGAGAGTTGGAAGGCATGGTCTGTAGAAGCAAAACTCTGACCCACTCACCTTAGTGTTATTTGGGTAAATGAAATGCTGCTTAATTACCTGCTTGTCATTCATCCTTGGTATTTCAATCAGAGACAGAGAGAGGAACTAAATTTCTTCCTACTTTTGTCAGGGTGTCTATTTTCCTGAGACAAAGCTTGAGTATGCCAGGCTTTCCTTAATACATCTCCAGTTACTTTTCCATGAGTGGAGATGCTTTTGTATCCTGCCATTAGTTTTCCGTTCTTCAGTGTATTCATTGTTTCATTCTTTCACCATTTTTAGTGGCAAGTTGGATTTTCAAGTGTTTCTGTGTTTTCCTGGGTGTGTTAGTGGGCAGTTGGGAGAGGTTGTATGAGAGGAGCAGTGAGGGACTTTTAACCATATGCCATTTTAGAATGAAAGTTTCCCAGCCAAGAAGAGTTTTTACTTTTCCAAAAAATGGTTAATTAAAACCCTACTCATCTCTTGACTATTTTACTATTTCCAATATACCCTCTGGTGATGGACAATGGATCCTTTTTTTAATAAAACTAAACGAGTAGTGAAAATCTTCTTTCAATTATTCCTGCTACACAAGGTCCAACTTAAGAAATATTGTTGCTTGCTCTTGTCCCCTGGGGACTCCTAGATGCTTTTCTGTGCAGATCAGATCCTAAATAGGCTTGAGTGATCCTCCCATTTCCAACCCTCTGTCCCAGTCACAAATATGGGGTCTGTGGGCTCATGCACATGCCTCCACCCCTCAGCCAGGTAGTCTTTCTTGTTCACTTAGTATCATTGCCATGAACATCAATGTCTAAATCTGTTGTAATACAGTGAGACCTTCTTGGCCCTGGGAAAACTGCTCTCTCTTAACATACAGCAGCTTTAGCCTGACACACCTTTTGACTTCTTCAATGTGCTTTTTAATATTTCTCTATCTTCTCCTGTTTTATCAGAGTGTCAACTGTAGGAACTTGATGTTTTTGGATTATCAAGCACTGAATCCTGTGTCCCTGTCTCTTGAAACCTTGTTGCTTCTGGTCTAATGAGAGTTGGAAAAATACACATCCATTTTTATGGGAATTGTGTCAAAAAATGAGATCCTGTGACTAACAAAATTTCCTGTGATGAGAATGAGTGGAGTATATGTGTTATCTCAACTGCCCCTTGTCGGTGTCACAATCCAATGTACACATCAGGATAGATGCGGAGAGGGCTGATGGCCACTCTGAGTTTATCATAACCAGTGTTTCAATATATACATAGCTTACATCTGTTAAACATACGCAGGTGTTCTGGATGAAGTAATTAGCGAATGCCAAGAATTCTTAGTGATTTCTCAAGGAGCCCTCCCTCGGCCTCTGTTTTGATATTATCATGTTTTTGCTGTGCTTGTATATTTTTATCTCGGAGCAGGCAAGGCCTCCTAGGCAACGGCCCCTCCTGCTCCCAATATCGTTATAGTGTCTCCATCTGTGCCCCCAGGCAACCACTCCTGGCTTAGGTTGCCTCTTCCTGGAGGTCTTACCCGTCATTGGCTGACTGGCCTTCTCACCTCTGGGTCACAGTTTGTTGGCAAGCCTTTTCCAGTGATTATTAACCCTTCCTGTGTCAGGGGCGGCTACACCCCTTGCTAGTTTGTAAGAGCACTTCTAACTTCTATCTGTAGGTGGCTCCAGGCAAATGTGGTTGTGGGCCCTCTTGTGTAGGTGCAAGGATGCTGCCATGTTGCCATCACAGCTTCCATTGCTGCTCTTATGATGTTGCTGTGGGAGTTAGGTGACCATGGAGCCTTGTCTGGCCTTGCCAGCTTTTGTTCCCTGTGGAGGGCTCATAGATGCTTTTCTGTGCAGATCAGAGCCAGAACAGTGTAGACTCATGAGTTTATGTCTGAGTTTCCTGGACTGGCTTCTTGCTTGACCTTTTGCACAATTTTAGTCCCATCCTTTTGTCCCGTCACAAACATGGGGTCTCTGGGCTGGTGTACCTGCTTCCACCCCTTGGCCAGTTGTCAATGCCTGGTTTGGCCTGTATTATTTGTATCTTCTCAAATGGCCCCATGAATGGTGGTATCATCTCTGCCAGCCCAGCTACAGCTGGTTTTGGTGATGTCCAATCCATGGAGGTGAAGTGAGTAGGTAGTTTTTCCATGTGACACAAACTTGGCCTTGTTCCAACCCTCATTCACCCTCACAAAAGGATTTATCCCCTGGCATATACCAGAGAGCTTTAATCATCAAGCCACAGGTGGTTGGGCCTTCTAATCAGGCCTCAGTGTCTTGTCAACCACCTTCCTCCCCATCTCTTTCATCTCATGTTGCCTTGGCCAAATTGAGTTGAGGATCTGAAAGTCAAGCCCACTGCTGTCATGACTCTGCAATGCCAGACAGGAGGTTTTCTTCTCAGGCTCATCTAAACATTCAGACTCACAAGTCTTAATAGACCACAGTTGGTCCCAGCTTTCTCAGAGAGATATAGGAGAGGAAGCATAGCAGGAGTTTCCTACCTGGTATTATAGTTCACACATAGTCCTTTCAGCCTGAATGTTATTTACCGTTCAAGGGTCATTTTCACTGTACATAACGGTTTTCCGGTAACATAATTAACATTCTACATGTATCACGTTTTCAGAAAAGAGCTAGAAAGTTGATGCTAGGTCAGATTAGTCCATGGAGAAGGAGGTAAATGGCGTTTTTAACCCTTCACTCATGGGTCACTGGTTGCTGCAGATGACTGAGTTTAGTGCCAAATTGAATACTAGTGTAGACTCTTGAGAATGCCTTGAGGTTTCGGTGAAGAGCTTCTTGCTTACCCTTTTGTACAATTTTAGATTATCAAACTGGCTGGTATCACATTTTGGGGGGACAAAAGGACTGGTCTTTATTGTTTTTTGAGGAAGATTAGCCCTGAGCTAATATCTGCCGCCAACTCTCCTCTTTGCTGAGGAAGACTGGCCCTGAGCTAACATCCGTGCCCATCTTCCTCTACTATATATGTGGGACGCCAGTCACAGAACGGCTTGACAAGTGGTGCGGTGCGTAGATCCTCACTGGGGATGTGAACTGATGAACCCTGGGCCGCCGAAGTGGAATGTATGAACTTAACCGCTGCACCACCGGCCCGGCCCCTAAAGGACTGATCTTTAAAAGAGAATAAAGTATTCTCTGAGTCCAGAGAGAAAAGATCATAGTCATGTAGTTAATTTTTAATCCAGTTGATGTAAAGTCTCTGTCTAGTAACTCAATGCCTGCACTTCTTCAGAGACTTCTTTCTGTTAACGTCTCTTCTTTTTTCAAATTAACGGACATTCTTTTTTAGAGCAGTTTTAGGTTTAAAGAAAAGTTGAAAACAAAAAGTTCAGAGAATTCCCATGTAGCCCCTCTCCACTGCACACCGCTTTCCCTATTATAACGTCTTGCTTTAGTGCGGCACATTTGTTATAATGGATGAATCAATATGGACATTATTATTACTAAAGTCCATACTTTACGTTAGGATCCAGTCTCAGTGTTGTATAGTTCTGTGGGTTCTGGCAAATGCACAGTGTCATATATCCACCATTACACTATCATATGGAATAGTTTCACTGCCCCCAAAATCCTTTGTGTTCTGCTTATTCCTTCCTCCCTCCCCCTAACCCCTGGCAACCACTGCTTTTTTTTTTTTTTTTTTGTCTCTTTAGTTTTGCCTTTTCCAGAATGTCACAGAGTTGGAATCATATAGTTGACAGCCTTTTCAGACTGGCTTCTTTCACTTAGCAATATGCATTTTGGTTTCTCTGTGACTTCTTGTGCCTTGATAGCTCATTTCTTTTTGTTGCTGAATAATGTTCCATTATGTGGATGTACCATATATCTTTATCTTTTTACCTATTGAAGGACGTTTTGTTGCTTTCAGTTTTTGGCAGTTATGAATAAAGCTGCTGTAAACATCCACATGCAGGTTTTTGGGTGGACATAGATTTTTCGTTACATTTGGCTTAACACCTAGGAGTGTGAATCCTGGATCATATAGTAAGACTATGTTTAGCTTTATAAGAAACTGTCAGACTGTCTTCCGAAGTGTCTGTACCATTTTGAATTCTGGCCAGCAATGAATGAAAATCCCTGGTGCTCCATATCCTCACCAACATTTGATGGTTCAGGACTTTGGCCATTCTAATAGGTGCATAGTGGTGTTTCTTTGTTGTTTTAATTGCAATTCCCTGATGACCTTGATGATATTGAGTATCTTTTCTTTCTTTCTTTCTTTTTTTTAAAGATTGGCACCTGAGCTAACAACTGTTGCCAATCTTCTTCTTTTTCTTTTTCCTGCTTTTTTCCCCAAATTCCCCCCAGTACATAGTTGTATATTTTAGTTGTGGGTACGTGGCACGTGGCCTTCCAGTTGTGGCACGTGGGATGCCGCCTCAGCATGGCCTGACAAGCGGTGCCATGTCCGTGCCCAGGATCCGAACTGGCGAAACCGTGGGCTGCAGAAGTGGAGCGCGCGCACTTAACCACTGGGCCACGGGGCGGGCCCTTGAGTATCTTTTCATATGCTTATTTTCCATTGGTATATGTTCTTTGGTGAGGTATCTGTTCAGATCTTTTTCCCATTTTGAAATTGTGATGTTTGTTTTCTTTATTGTTGAGTTTAAAAGTTCATTGTATATTTTAGATGCAAATCCTTTATCAGATATATGTTTTACAAATATTTTCTCCCAGTCTGTAGCTTATTTTTTCTTTACCTTAACAGTGTCTTTTGTAAAACAGAAAATTTTAATTTTAATGAATTCCAGCTTAATTTTTTCTTTCATGGATTCTGTTTTTGATGTTGTATCTAAAAAGCCATCACCAAACCCAAGGTCATCTGGATTTTCTCCTCTATTATTCCCTAGAAGTTTTAAAGTTTTGCATTTTACTTGTAGCTCTGTGATCCATTTTGAGCTAATTTTTATGAAAAGTGTAGAGTCTGTCTCTAGACCTTCATTGTTTTTTTGCATGTGGATGTCTAGCTGTTGCTGCACCATTTGTTGAAAAGACTATCCTTTCTTCAGTAAATTGCCTTTGCTCCTTTGTCAAAGATCGGTTGACTGTATTTGTGTGGGTCTGTTTCTGCGCTCTCTGTTCTGGTCTTTTGATCTGTCTGTCCTTTGGCCAATAACACACTGTCTTGATTACTGTAGCTTTATAGTAAGTCTTGAAATTGGGTAGTGTCAGTTCTCTAACTTTGTTCTTTTAATTTATTTTTTCCCCATGAATGGTCGATATTTCCTTCTTTCTTTGCATGCCTCATAGTTCTTTTGTTTAAAGCAGGCATTTTGAATATTATAATATGGTAACTCAGATTATCCTCTCTCCCAGGATTTGTTGTTGCTGTTTATTGTGGGGTATGGTTGGTTGTTTGTTTAGTAACTTTTCTAAACTATTTTTATAAAAACTGTATTCTTTGTTGTGTATAGCCATCAAATTCTCTGTTCCATTAACTTAGTGGTCAGTTAGTGACTTGATGGAGATTTTCTTTTTTTTTTTCTTTTTTTGAGGAAGATTAGCCCTGAGCTAACATCTGCTGCCAATCCTTCTCTTTTTTGCTGAGGAAGACTGGCCCTGAGCTAACATCCATGCCCATCTTCCTCTACTTTTTATATGTGGGATGCCTGCCACGGCATGGCTTGCCAAGCGATGCCATGTCTGCACCTGGGATCTGAACTGGCAAACCCCGGGCCGGTGAGAAGCGGGACGTATGAACTTAACCACTGTGTCACCGGGCCAGCCCCAGTGGAGATTTTCTTAAATACTCTGAGATAAAATAAAACAAAGCAAAAACAAAACTCCTGATCTTGGCAGATTGGCTCTGTGCTGAAGCTCTTCTTCAATGCTGACCCAGGCTGTTTATAACTCTTCCTTGGCCTTCACATTCTGCTTGTACAGAAGCTAAAAGTTAGCTAGAGGTGAAAGTTGAATATTTTCTCAGCATGCATGTCTTTTCTGAGCATGCCTCCAGCCCTGGGCATGTGTGTGGCTTCCAAGATTCCCTCGTATGTGGAGCTTTCCAAAGACTTTTCTCCCATGTATCTCCTTTCCCAGCCTCTTCCTTCTCTGGCTTTTTGGTGTGTCTGCTGCTTGTCCCATCTGTTATTCCCTGCTCCAGGCAGCTGTGGCTAGTATATTTACCTTTAAAGGTTTTCAGCAAACACTGCCGGGGAGGCTGTTCTAGCCCTGAGAAAGTTCTGAGGGGCGTGAAACAAAGGCAAGCTGCTGAGTGGATCCCTCAGAAAGCCACCAGATGGGTTAAAACACACAACCGCAATTCTTGATAATGAGGTCTGTATTGCCTCCGCCTAGCAGGCTGCACAACTGGGAAAAACACCACATTAAATTATGGGGAAGAAATGACTCTGAAAGTAAATGAGGGAATCAGTGAGATTTTGTGTTAGTAAGTGGAAGTTTGAGAGCAATCCTCCAGTCTTTATACATCCTAATGTATATTATATTTCTAGAATTTGGACGCGTATCAAGATGCTCTGAAGAACAGCAACAACCCTTTGAGGGACTACCGCTTGAACATCATGACCAAAGACAACAAATGTGTTGTTAGAATCTTTAATTTTGTTTACATCGTGACCTTAATAGTTGGAACCATAATCCAATTCTCTGATGAAAGTAAATTTGCAGTAGACATGTCAAAAATAGGCCTTACTCATGTTCTGAAAGACTTGCCACCAGAAACCAAGGTCTTAGACATGTCTCAAAACTGCATATCTGAGCTTCACCTCTCCGACGTGAGCTTTCTCTCAGGGTTGAAAGTCTTGAGACTTTCCCGTAATAGCATCCGGTACCTTGATTTTAGTATTTTCAAGTTCAACCCGGATTTAGAATATTTGGATTTATCTCACAATCAGTTGCAGAAGATTTCCTGCCATCCTATCATGAGTCTCAAGCATTTAGATCTCTCATTCAATGACTTTGAAGTCCTGCCCATTTGTAAGGAATTTGGCAACTTGACTCAACTGGATTTCTTGGGATTAAGTGCTACAAGGTTTCAGCAATTAGATCTGCTACCAATTGCTCACTTGCATCTAAGTTGCATCCTTCTTGATTTAGAAGGTTATTATGTGAAAGAAAACCAGACAGAAAGTCTTCAAATTCCAAATACAAAAACACTTCAGCTTGTTTTCCACCCATATAATTTATTCTCTGTCCAAGTGAACATATCACTTAATAGTTTAGGGTGCTTACAACTGACTAATATTAAATTGAATGATGACAACTGTCAAGTTTTGATTAAATTTTTGTCAGACCCCATTAGACAGCCAACCCTACTGAATATTACCCTCAACCATGTGGAAACAACATGGAAATGCTTGGTTAGAGTTTTTCAATTCCTTTGGCCCAAACCTGTAGAATCTCTCCATATTTGCAATTTAACAATAGTTAAAAGCATTGGTAAAGAAGATTTTACCTATTCTAAAACGGCATTGAAAGCATTGAAAATAGAACATATTACAAACAGAGTTTATATTTTTTCACAGCAAGTGTTGTACACAGTGTTTTCTGAGATGAACATTATGATGTTAACCATATCAGATACACCTTTTATACATATGGTTTGTCCTCAGGCACCGAGCACATTTAAGTTTTTGAACTTTACCCAGAATGTTTTCACAGATAGTATTTTTCAAAACTGTTCCACTTTAGTTAGATTGGAGACACTTATCTTACAAAAGAACGAATTAAAAGATCTTTTCAAAGTAGGCCTCATGACTAAGAATATGCCATCTTTGGAAATACTGGATGTTAGCTGGAATTCTCTGGAATATCATGGACCTGATGGAAATTGCCCTTGGGTTGAGAGTCTAGTGGTGTTAAATTTGTCTTCAAATATACTTACTGACTCTGTTTTCAGATGTTTACCTCCCAGGGTCAAGGTACTTGATCTTCACAATAACAGAATAAGGAGCATCCCTAAAGATATCACCAGCCTGGAAGCCCTGCAAGTACTCAATGTTGCTTTCAATTCTTTAGCCGACCTTCCTGGATGTGGTGCCTTTAACGGCCTTTCTATACTGATCATTGACTATAATTTAATTTCCGACCCATCAGCCGATTTCTTCCAAAGTTGCCAGAAGATTAGGTCAATAAAAGCAGGGAACAATCCATTCCAATGTACGTGTGAGCTAAGAGAATTTATCCAAAGTATAGGCCAAGTATCAGGTGATGTGGTAGAGGGTTGGCCTGATTCTTATAAGTGTGAGTATCCAGAAAGCTATAAGGGAACCCCACTAAAGGACTTTCATCTGTCTCAATTATCCTGCAACACAGCTCTGCTTGTTGTCACCATTGTGGTCCCTGTGCTGGTGTTGGCTGTTACTGTGAGCATCCTCTGTATCTACCTGGATCTGCCCTGGTATCTCAGGATGGTGTGTCAGTGGACGCAGACCCGGCGCAGGGCTAGGAACATACCCTTAGAAGAACTCCAAAGAACTCTCCAGTTCCATGCTTTTATTTCATACAGTGAACGTGATTCTGCCTGGGTGAAGAATGAACTAGTACCTTGCTTAGAAAAAGAAGATATACGGATTTGTCTCCATGAGAGAAACTTTGTTCCTGGCAAGAGCATTGTGGAAAATATCATAAACTGCATTGAGAAAAGTTACAAGTCCATCTTTGTTTTGTCTCCCAATTTTGTTCAGAGTGAGTGGTGCCATTATGAACTCTACTTTGCCCACCACAATCTCTTTCATGAAGGATCTGATAACTTAATCCTGATCTTGCTGGAACCCATTCCACAGAACAACATTCCCAGCAAGTATCACAAGCTCAGGGCTCTCATGACACAGAGGACTTATTTGGAATGGCCCAAGGAGAAGAGCAAACGTGGACTTTTTTGGGCTAACATTAGAGCTGCTTTTAATATGAAAGTAGCACTAGTCATTGAAAACAATGATGTGAAAACTTAAAAAACAAGTCAGGAAACCAAACTTAACTTAAGAAACTGTCGACTTGAATTCTGATGAACTCCATGGTTTTAAGTTATTGTCTGGATTGTGCCTCCATTATCTGCACGGGTTCAGTAGTGAAAACTGTGTTTGAACTGAGCTGGGGAACCATGCTGGAGGATGAGGTGGTGCTCAAACTTGCCAATTACAGATAGCTCAGTCTCTTCTGGTTTAACCACTCTGTTTCTCATTCAAACAGTCTCTTTCGAGTAAGTGCTCAGTCATTCAAGGACCTTTCCTCTCCTCTCTCCTCTCCAAAATGGATTCTGTGTGAGCAGGAGTTTATGGCACTTCATGGCGGCAAGGAAAGAATCAACCTCAGAACAGTATGCAGTGGTCCCTGGAGTGTCCTATGGTTCCTCATTGGCCTCTGGGTGAGCTTTGTCATCCTGTTCAATTTTGGGCCTTGGGAAAAATTTGGATGAGTTATGGAAAATAAAGAAGTGTTTTTTCTTCACATCCGAATAATAGTTTATTAAATTTTGGACACTGCCACATGAATATGCAATTAACCATCGGGACTCATGGCATAGTCATTTATGTAAATGGAGGGAAATATAGACTTTAGTCATTGGCTGTTGAGGCCCAAGACATGGATGTGTCTGCTTGCCAAGGAAATTCAGAGCCAAATTTATTTGTAATTGGTTATTGAATAGGGCTTTTCTGGCTATCTTAGAATTTTGGCTAATGCCTCGAAGCTGACAAAGGCAGGAAATGCCACCACATTTAAAAAAGAGATGTTAGACATAGCCAGGGGGGAATTATTAAGAAATAGCAGAAAGAGACCAGTGACTATCAACCCATATTACCCATTTCCAGAAGACTAGATTCAAAAGGGTGATTGGAGAGTCATTAGTAGAGATTTTACACGTGTGGGGAGATTGCTTTGGATTTCTTCCAAAGGTAAATGAGACATTTGTGAATGATGCTTGACAAATATAGGTGCTTGATAAATATTTATTGAATAAATGGACGAATGTTTCCCACCTGAAGAATTCAGATGGTGATAGGTTGGCTTGATCAGCCCAAAATGGCAAGATGAGGAGAGAAGGGAAGCAGCAATTGCAACATTCCCTTCCATTATCTGGCACAGCAAAAGCATGTGAGTTTCCTGTGGGCCATGTTGATCATGGGAAGGGTAGCTGGGCTTGAGTTTTCATGATAGGGCCTCAGCTAAAAGGCAGCCTGTTATGCAAGGGGACTATAGTGGTGAGAGGCCATGGGGTCATGGGGCAGAGGCGTATTGTGGGGGGTTGCTGCAAGAGGTCAACCAGAGAATGTGCCACTTGTGTCAAAGAACTGTGCAATGTGGGATCCAACCGAGGCCTCTAAATAATCCACTGATGCATCTGTGAAAAGAGCCAATATTTGGACTCTGCCGTAGTAAGAGACAGAGGCATGGTGGCCTATCTGCCTTATCCAACAGTTAACTGCAGGGAGATTTGCTGCTCTTTGTCTAATACACTCTCCTCTTGCAGTGGCCTGGGGACATCCAGAATATAGAGAAGGCAGAGAAGATGGAGGAAGAGTAAAGAAACTGACCACACTCCTTCCCCACTTCACTGCAAGAAAGGCCTGAGCAGGGGCCAAGCAGAAGTTTGAATTAGGTGTGAGACTGATGTTAAATTGGACTGACGTGGACATTTTAATGCCTGAAACACAGGTGCAATTACTAAAATGAGACATGTCACTAAAATATATGGGACCTGCCCAAGATTCAGGCTAGATCCTAAATAGATCCTGACAGGGGGAGGTTCAACAAAACCTGACTATAAGACAGTGGTTAGAGAGAAAGATAAAGCCCTTTCCTTCAGGACTTAGCTCATTCCATAAACCAGTTTCATAATTAATAATGGTAAAGAAATGAGCCTTAGTGAAATCTTATCAGAGTCATCTGGCTGCGCTAGCCCTTCCTTGTGCTTCAGGAGAGGACTTACTTTCCTTCCCTTTATGAAATGGTAAATTTCCTCAGCCTCTGTTAGACTGTTTCCTAAACAAAAATAACAACAATGACAAAGCTCAGCAAACAATCACAAACTGTGTCACACACTCTAAACGATCAGATGTTTTAAAATTGTTTCAGTGTTGCCCACAAAATATTGTTGATATTGAACATATAGAATTTTGACATTTTAACAGAATTTCACAAAGCCTGCAGTTTTTGCTTCATGAAAACACACGCATTTCAGACATGAAGATTCTATTGTAAGAGATCAATTTCTTTTTTAGATAAAGATTTTTTATCTCCAGGAATCCTCTTTCCTCTGTTGAATTCTTCTGGTTGCAAGTAGCAGATATCAACTTGAGAAAGGGGGTGTTTATTTGGAGGATACAGAGGTGTCTCAAAGAATTCAAAGGCGGGGACACAACTGAGCTCCAAGAAGGTTGGGGAGCAGAGATGGTGAACCACTCAAACTTTCTCACTATCTCCACTCTCTCGACTCCAGACCAATTAGCTGTTTGGGGGTAAGGGCAGGGATAGAGGAGTGAGGACTGGGACAGCCTGCCTCATGACCATTATCGAGAAGGCTGGAAGTCCAGGAGCAAAATGCCAGTATGTCTGGTTTCTCCTGAGGCCCCTCTCATTGGGAACAGACGGCTGTCTTCTCCATGTCCTTAGATGGCCTTTTCTCTGTGTGCACACATCCCTGGTATCTCTTCCTTTTTTTGTAAGGACGTATTGGACTAGGGCCCCACACTTATGACCTCATTTAACCCTAGTTACCTCTTTAAAGTCCCCATCTTCGAGTATAGTCACAGTCTGGGGTACTGCAGGGTTAGGGCTGCCACGTAGGAGTTTTGGAGGGTATGCAATTCAGCCCATAACAGATGTCTATGCAGATAAACTGAAGATGTTGTGACACACGTTGTGAGCTGTCACCAATATCCATTCTCCCTTTATTTAATACTAGAATGCACGAATTTTATCAGGGCACCTCACAACCCATCTAGAGACTACATTTCCCAGTCTCCCTGGCAGCTTGATGTGGATGCGTGACTAAATTCTGAGCAAAGGGATGTAGCTGGAACCTAAGTGCCACTCTGAGTCCTGTCTCTAAGAAAGATGAGTATGGATTCCTTTGCCCAAACGACCTTTCCTCTGTCTAAGAGATAAGAACTGGAGGAGCCATCTAGAACCTGGAGATGAAAGCCTCCTGTTGATGATGTGCTCCTCAGTCTAACATTTTGTGCTGCCCATGCCAGCCTCTCCCCATGTCCTGGACTGCTCACCTCTGTTATGTGAGAGAAGTAAATTACCTTGTTTATGCCACCATACTTTGGCTCCCTTTGATACAGAATCTTTGTCTGCACCCTCATGAAGACAGACATTTACAACCCACAGATGGTGGTCCAGCCTTTGAACATTTCCTGGCTACGTACACCTATCACGAGAGAAGAGTGTGCATGTTCCACTGTGCAACCTGGAGCAGAGCACGCACCATCCTGATCGAGCCACCAATACCTCTCACCTGTACGACTGCAGTAACCTCCTAACCTGCCTCCTTGCTCTTACTCTTTTTTTTCTTTTTGAGGAAGATTAGCCCTGAGCTAACTGCTGCCAATCCTCCTCTTTTCGCTGAGGAAGACTGGCCCTGAGCTAACATCCATGCCCCCCTTCCTCTACTTTTTATGTGGGACGCCTACCACAGCATGGTGTGCCAAGCGGTGCCATGTCTGCACCCAGGATCCGAACCGGCGAACCCCGGGCCGCCAAAGCGGAATGTGCACAGTTAACTGCTGCACCATCGGGCCTGCCCGGGAGTGATTGTTTTTAAAGTGTAAATTATATTAAGCCATTCTCTTGCTTCTAATGAGTTCTTAGAGTTAGAACAAAAGTGGAGTTCCTCATCATGACCTGCTGTTGTGGTCTGCCTGCCTGCCACTGTGAACTTACCTGTACGTCTCTTTCCTCTCTCTTCCTTGCCCACCACACTCCAGCGTCAATTGCCTTCTGGCTGTTCCTCAATGCGCCAAGTTGTTTCCCGCCTCTGTCACCTCTGCACCTGACACATGTCACTCCTGCCCTGAGATTAGTCTTTCCCTGGAGCATGCTTAGCTTGTTCTTGCCACTTGTGTCTCAGCTCAAACATCATTTCCTCAGAGAGGCCTCTCCGTAATTCCCAGTCCAAGGGGACATTCCCCCCAGACACTCTCCCCCACGTTGCTCCCCTTGGTTTTCTTTACAGCGCACATCACCTCTGAAATGATCTTGTTCACCTCTTTTCTGTTTCTCTTCACTAAACTATAAGCTCCAGGAGAATGAGAACCTTCTGTACCTTGTTCACTGCTTATCCCCAGTGCTGAGAACAGTGTGTGGCTCGTTATAGATACTGAGCAAGTACTTGTTGGATGCACGAATAGCTCTGAATGGCATCAGGCATAAAACGTCTTTGAAGTCCTCATTTTTATCTTAAAAACCCATACGTGGAATATCCTCTCCATCCATGTTTGTGTGGTGCCTTCACATGCCCCCAATCTACTGCCACAATTTAAGAAGTTTGCCTTAATATGTTGCCAGTTCTTAACACTGTGATGAGAATAAAAATTAGGTTCCTAAATAAGATGACAAGTTAAAAGGGTTGAGACATGGGCAAAGCTGGTTAGGGAGGGCTGCTCAGACCAGCCCTGTTGGAAGGTCTTTGGGCAACCCGGGGGCGGCATAAGCGTCCTGGGCCTGTGGGTGGGAAGGCCCTCCAAAGGGAGGGCACAGTTGGTGCAAAGGTGGAAGTGGACGGCACCATGAACAAAGAAATGATCAAATTGTCAGCTTTGCTGGATATGTTTGTTTCCCAGGGCTGCCATAACGAATTACCACAAACTGGGTGACTTCAAACACCAGAAACTGATTCTCTCACAGTTCAGGAGGTCAGAAGTCCAAAATCAAGGTGTTGGTACTGTTGGTTCCTCTGGAGGCACTGAGGGAGAAATGTCCATGCCTCTCTCCTAGCGTCTGGTGGTTGCTGGCAATCCTTGATGTTGCTTGACTTGTAGATGCATCACTCCAACGTCTACCTCTGTCGTCACAGGGCAACGTGGCATTCTCCTCTGGGTCTCTTCTTCTGCCTCTGCTAAAAACACCGGATTCATCGGATTTAGGGCGCTCCTTAATCCAATATTGTCAGGTATTGGTTTGATGTGATTTGAAACCCACTTGTTATGGCTTAAATGAAGTTGTTCACGTTGAGAAAGCTGTGTCAGGATGTTGTCGTTGACATCTGTTGTCATGGATAAGCACTCAGTAGCTCAGCTGTTGACCAGCGCTGTTTGGGGTTTATGGATAAGAACACGTGGAGGAGCAACTGTGGCTGGGTGATGTTTAGCCTTTAAATACCAAGGGTTTGTGAGGACTTACTCAAGGTTGTTCAGTCTGAGCAAGGCAACTATTGGCTGATGTAAACAGCTCTCCAAAGACCTTCGGGCATCAGCTCCCACTGTGGTAGGGCAACTCTTTACCAGCAGTGGGGAAAACCTTGCAGCAGCCTCGTGAGGAACGTCATCTTGCCCGCCAGCACCACTGCCTTCATCCATGCCAATGTGCTCTAGCGACAAGGGGCTTTCACTTTGCTCTGGAAGCTGGATGTCAGCTCTTGGTTGGCTACAGTGATTCTCCCAAGAATCAACTCGTAGAAAGGTACACCTCAAACTAAATTTTTTTTTTTTGAGGAAGATTAGCCCTGAGCTAACTCCTGCCAATCCTCCTCTTTTTGCTGAGGAAGACTGGCCCTGAGCTAACATCCGCGCCCATCTTCCTCTACTTTATATGTGGGACACCAACCACAGCATGGCGTGCCAAGTGATGCCTTATCTGCACCCGGGATCCAAGCCGGCGAACCCCTGGCCGCCAAAGCAGAACGTGCGAACTTAACCGCTGCGCCACTGGGCGGGCCCCTCAAACTAAATTTAGACTTTCCTTCTTTCATCTCCCCTTAGCCTAGAACAATAGTGGGATTAATCTATTATTAGAGCATGTGATTTCTTTATTTATTGAGACATTATCCTGTATATTATTGGCTTGTGAAATTATAATTCCCACAGTGACACTGTGTTAAATAAATTATTGGCAAAGACAATCTCAGTCTCTAAGCATAATTTTTGCCTTGCAAACAAAACAATTGGTGTAGTCAGCAACCCAACCCAAAGTAATAATTAATATTGGTCAGTGCTGTGGGAGGTACCCATACTCCATGTCAAATTTGAAATACAGGTTAAGAAATTATGCCAAATTTATAACTGACCAAAATCTGGTAAAGCCCACTACTGGATTGACAAAATTTAAACCTAATAAAGGCATACTTTGGAGATATTGTGGGTTCCATTCCACACCAGCGCAATAAAGTGAATATTGCAATAAAGCAAGTTACACAAATTTTTTGGATTCCCAGTGCATATAAAAGTTTGGTTATACTATACTGTAGTCTATTAAGTGAGCAATAGCATTATGTTTAAAAACACGATGTACATACCTTAATTAAAAATGCTAACCATCCTCTGAGCCTTCAGTGAGTCATAATCTTTTTGCTGGTGGGGGGTCTTATAAAAAACACTGAGTCTGTGAAGTGCAATAAAGCAAAGTGCAATAAAACAGGTATGTGTGTATACTTAGCATCTATGGCATCCTACTGAAGTTATAAACAGCCTGTGAGTAGACAGAATGATAGTGCTGTTATGGTTTGGATGCTAACGCTAGCCACAGTAATTATCTTAATACTGCTTTACCATATTGTAAATGGTTTAGAATGTTTTATTAAGTTTCTCTGTAATAAAACATTTTGAACACTGTTTTGAAAGGCAGGAGGACAATAGCAAATATGCCTCACCATTAACCTTATACAAATTACTCAAGAGGTGGTTTAGGGGTAGAATGGATTATATATTAATGTCTGAGGATCCCTGGAGATCTATTGAATACTTAGTCCAGAAAAAGAATTAAGGAAAATCCAGATGTTGGCCTGATCACCCAACCCAGTGAGTTATATCCTATATTAAAAAGAGCAAATAAGGAAGAAATTCCAGTGCTCTTATTAGGAGCATTAAGTAACATAGATACTAATAGGCAGAAAGGAAAACACGAACACAAAAAAGTAATTTCTAAGTAGGAGGAAATCCACTTCTGCTCTACGGGCACAAACCCACACCCTAAGGACAATAATTATTATAATCCTTTTGCTCTGGTAAATTTAACCTACTGGAAGCCAGGCCCATGAGAATAAGCAAAACCACACTAATGATAATTTGGAACCAATTAGGCACTGAACAGAGAGCTTATACGAGACAAGAAATGACAAAAATTAGAATGGAATTCCCACAAACTGGTTCAGACACAGAAACCCAGTGGCTATTCAATTTATGGTCCAAAGATGGACATAACCTGATCCTCACAGGAGCAAGGGTTGTGCAATTCGAACCCGTTACCACTGATGCTAAATTTAGTCAACACCTTAGAGTATTTGGAGAAAATTATGTTAATATACAAAGACTTTTGTTTGACTGGATAGCAGCAGCCTGGAGAATAAGATGGTCTATACCCAATATTTTATCCCTTAAAACACCTCCATGGAAAACAGCAGGGGAAGCTACTAACATTATAATGAAATTAGGACTATTGACTATGATTTATGATAGGGGACAGATACCCTCACTGCTACATGCAGAAGCAACAGAAAAAATTAAAAGTGTCATCCTAAAAGCTGCACCCCATTGGACAGAAGAGCATTATTTAAGGTATTTACAGGCACCAGGAACACAAGAAAACTGATTGACTTGATAAGAACAGCTGAGAAACTAAATCAAGATAAAAGCAATAGCTTTAACAGTAATGTATATAGACAAAACAGGCCTACACCTAATGTAAATAACCCTAACAACAAAATCCATCAGGCCTAGGCTATTTAGACCATTTAGACTACCACCCTCTAATCCTAGTTATAGAAGTAAAAAGCCCAGTGTAGATACTAGAAGGTACTTACAGTGGCAAAGAAATGGATAACCAACCTTTTAGGGGGAACAAACCCACATATACATCTAATAACCCACTTACTATAAATAATAACCCTTTTATTAAACCTAATCCCATTCATAGACAAGCCACTGTAGGCAAAGGAGAGGAAGACTGATGAGCCCATAGAGGGACTTGACCTTGTCTGTCTCCTGGCTCAAGCCAGAGACAATCACCCATGTGTTACAGTGGCCATATCAATAAAAACCTTTTTATAAATAAAAATACTATATATAATACTACGTTGTTAGATACAAGATCACAAGTGACAATCATACAAGGACATCCTACTAATTTAGAAAACCTTGACAATAAAACAGGACTAATCAAGGGATTAGGAGGAAAATTAACCCCAGGGACATGGGTGCATAGATTCCTAACAATTGATAATAGACTACCCATTAAGGCTAAATGCCTTATACATCTCAATTTGGAAAACATTCTTGGAATGGATGTAATAGGGCATCATGTAACAAATAAGAATGAAACAATTCCTAAAACTAATTTGGCTATAGCAAAATGGACTGCAATTTAAATGCCTATCTGATCTGAAATAACAAATATACTCTAATACAATCTTAAGGGAAGAAAAAAATTCAGGAACACCTAAAGTAACAAATTATTATTCCTACTATTTCACTGTATAATAATCTAATCTGGCCTGTTAAAAAGCCAGATGCATCATATAGATTTACAAACTTAAACAAACTTTATAAGTTTATAGATTAAACTTAAACAAACACTCTCCCAAAATTGAGGAGCATCCCAGATATGGACACTATCATAAACAACATCACCACTGGATCTGGAATGTATACAGTAATAGATTTAGCTAACACGTTCTTTGCTATACCTGTTGATGAGGAGAGCTGCCCCATGACTGCATTCACATGGGAAGGTAGATAATATCAGTTTACCAGGTAAGTACTTTCTTACACTAAGAACCTAGTGATATAGCCAACAACCTCCTAACAGAAGACATCCAGGCCTTTCAGGAAAACACAACACACACACAAACCATTATTTCTTATATTGATGATATCCTTATTTATGGTGATAACTTGGGAAGAACAGAGTAGGCTCAAGATAGAGTTAATTGAATTCCTTACATTCAGAGGATGGACAATCAACCCAGGTAAGGTCCAAAGACACAAAACTACAGTAAAATGTGTAGGTATAATTTGGTCTTCTGAAGGTAGGAAAATACCAGACTAGTCATAAATAATATCGATTGAAAACCAACTCTTACCAGAAAAGACGCAGCTCAGAAACTGAAAGGACTGTTTGGATATTGTAAACAGCACATACCACATATGGAGATAATTTTAAAAATAACTGCAAGAGAGTGACATCAGCATCATGGCAGAGTGAACTTTCCCGGGACTCTCTCATCTCCAACATAGAACAAAAAGGAGCAACCATATTCCAAAAGAAAATACCCTAAAAGCACAAAACCTTGCAGAGACAAGTGGCCACATGATGTAGGGTGGAGAGGCTGGAGCCCCGCTCAGAGGAGCTGGAATGGGATAAAAGAGAACTTTGCTCCCTCTCCTAAAGACTGGGATCACAGGAGGCTCTGAGAGGGAAGGAGTGGGGGAGGGATTGCACATTGTGGGATCACCCAGGACTCCCTAGGGCCCTTGCAGCCTAGAGGGAAGCCCTCTAATAGGGGCTAGTGGGGGAGAAAGCTTTCACACAGGGTGGCCTCATCCAGCCAAGACCCCAGGAGACCAGATAGTGAGAGCTGATCAGGAAACCCAGGACTGCATGCAGGAGAAAGCACCCCTCCTCCAACTGGCACTGCACCATCTTGGCTGAAGGCAGAGGGCTCAGAATATGTGGCTCTTGACCCCCACCCAGAGGCACTAGGCTGTAACCACAAACGAATAATATCAGAATGAGAAAGACCCATCCTTCCAGCATCAGGCACTACATCAAATCTCCAGATCAGAGAGAAAACAACAAGCACTCAGAACTCAATCCTGAGGACTCAGAAATATGTAAACTAAAGACAGTGAATTCAAAATAGCTATCATCAAAAAACTCAATGAGGTAGAAGAGAATATAGAGAAATAATTCAACGAGTTCAGGAGCCACTTCATAAAAGGGATTGAAACTATAAAGAAGAATCAACCAGAAATATTAGAGATGAAAGACACAATGGAAGAAGTAAAACAAAATATGATTCTCTGAATGCTCATGTGGACACAGTAGAGGAGTGAGTCTGCATAATCGAAGATAGACATGTTGAAATGCTCCAGACAGAGGAGGAGAGAGAACTGAGACTAAAAAGAAATGAAGAAAGTCTTTGAGAGATATCCAACTCAATGAGGAAATGCAACATAAGAATTATAGGTATTGAAGAAGGTGAAGAGAAGGAGAATGGAGCAGAAAGCATGTTGTAAGAAATAATAGCAGAGAACTTCCCAAATCTAGGGAATGAGAGGGAAATAGCTGTGGAGGAAGCTTCCAGATCTCCTAGATTTGTCAATGTAAAAAGACCTACTGCAAGGCATATAGTAGTAAAACTGGCAAAAATGAATGACAAAGAAAGAATACTCAGGGCAGCAAGGCAGAAGAAAATAACCTACAAAGGAACCCCTGTCAGACTTTCAGCAGATTTCTCTGCAGAAATCTTACAAGCTAGGAGAGTATGGAATGACATATTCAAAACTTTAAAAGATAAAAGTCTTCAGCCAAGAATACTCTATCCAGCAAAAATGTTCTTCAGATATGAGGGAGAAATTAAATCTTTCCCAGACAAACAAAAGCTAAAGGACTTCATAGCCACGAGACCCCCCCCATCCCCCCCACTACAAGAAATCCTCAAGAAGGCCCTCAAACCTGAAAAAAGAAAAAAGGGAGAAAAGCACCACAAAACACAGAATAAGGAGACAAATATGTAGACAGAATCAGAATAGGATAGCAAACATTCAACTATAGCATTAGGGTAAAGGGAAGGAAAACACCAGACATAAAGACAATCCTGTCACTTTAACCACAAACTCACAACACAAGTTGGAATAAGATATGAGAAAAATAACTTAGGAAGGGAGGAGGAAAGGGACTGAATCAGTTTAGACTAAGGAAATAAGAGGCCATCAGAAAATGGACTATCTTATATATGATATTCTGAATACAAACTTCAGGGTAGCCACTAAACTAAAAAGCAGAACAGAGACACAAAAAAATAAATAAGGAAAAATAAGGAAACACATCATTAAAAACTACATAATTCAATGGGTAGACCAAAACACATAGGACGAGAAACAAAGGAAATGCAGGAAAACCAGAAAACAAGTGATATAATGACAACATTAAGCCCTCATACATCAATAATCACCCTCAATGTAAAGGGATTGAATTCTCCAATAAAAAGACACAGAGTGGAAAAACGGATTAAAGAACAAGATCCAACAATTTGTTGCCTCCAGGAAACACATCTCAGCTCCAATGACAAACACAGGGTGAGAGTGAAGGGGTGGAAGATGATACTCCAAGCTAATGGCAAACAAAAGAAAGCAGATGTCGCAATACTTATATCAGACAAAGTAGACCTCAAGATAAGGCAGGTAAAGAGAGACAAAGAGGGGCAATATATAATGATCAAAGGGACACTACATCAAGAAGAAATAGTGCTTATAAATATCTAAGCACCCAACACAGGAGCACCAAAGTTCATAAAGCAACTGTTAACAAACCTAAAAGAAGATATTAAAAATAACACAAAAATAGTAGAGGACCTCAACACCCCACTTAGAGCATTGGACAGATCATCCAGACAGAAAATCAACAAGGAAACAGTGGAATTAAATGAAAGGCTAAACCAGTTGGACTCAATAGACATATATAGAACACTCCATCCAAAAACAGCAGAATACACATTCTTCTCAAGTGCACACGGAACATTCTCAAGGATAGACCATATGTTGGGAAACAAGGCAAGCCTCTGTAAATTTAAAAAAATTCAAATAATAACAAGCATCTTCTTCAATCAGAATACTATAAAGCTAGAACTCAATTACAAGAAAAAACTGAGAAAGGGACAAAGATGTGGAGACTAAACAATACACTATTGAACAAGCAGCGGATCATTGAACAAATTAAAGGAGAAATCAAAAAATATCTGGAGACAAATGAAAATGATAAAATGCCATACCATCTCATATGGGATGCAGCAAAAGCTGTATTAAGAGGGAAATTTATCACAATATGGGCACACCTTAAAAAACAAGAAAAATCCCAAATAGACAATCTAAAATTACACCTAACTGAATTAGAAAAAGAACAACAAAGAAAGCCCAAAGTCAGCAGGAGGAGAGAAATAATAAAAAATCAGAGCAGAAATAAATGTTATTGAAACAAAAAAGGCAGTAGAAAGGATCAATGAAACAAAGAGCTGGTTCTTTGAGAAGATAAATAAAGTTGACAAACCCCTAGCCAGACTTACGAAGAAAAAAAGAGAGAAAGTTCAAATAAACAAAATCAGAAATGAAAGAGGGGAAATAACAACAGACTCTGCAGAAATACAACAGATTATAAGAGAATTCTATGAAAAACTACATGCCAACAAAATGGATAACCTAGAGGAAACGGATAAATTCTTAAACTCTTACAACCTCTCAAAGCTGAGTCAAGAAGAAACAGACAATCTGAATAGATGAATCACAAGGAAAGAGATTGAAACAGCAATCAAAAGCATCCCAAAGAATAAAACACCAGGACCAGACGACTTTCCTGGGGAATTCTACCAAACTTTCAGAGAGAATTTAATACCTATCCTTTACAAGCTATTCCAAAAAATTAGGGAGGATGGAACTCTTCCTAACACATTATATGAAGCCAACATCACTCTGATACCAAAGCCTAACAAGGATAGCACAAAAAAGGAGAACTACAGGCCAATATTGCTGATGAACATAGATGCAAAAATTCTCAAGAAAATTTTGGCAACCCGAATTCAGCAATACATCAAAAGGATCATAAATCACGATCAAGTGGGATTCATACCAGGGACACAGGGATGGTTCAACATCTGCAAATCAATTAATGTGATACACCACATCAACAAATTGAGGAATAAAAACCACATGATCATCTCAATAGATGCAGAGAAAGCATTTGACGAGATCCAACAGCCATTTATGATAAAAACTCTTAACAAAATGGGGATAGAAGGAGAATACGTCAACATAATAAAGGCCATATATGACAAACCCACAGCCAGCATCATACTCAATGGGCAAAAACTGAGTGCCATCCCCCTGAGAACAGGAACAAGACAAGGATGTCCACTATCACACTCATTCAACATAGTACTAGAGGTTTTGCCCAGAGCAATTCGGCAAGAGAAAGGAATAAAAGGAATCCAAATAGGGAGTGAAGAAGTGAAACTCTTGCTGTTTGCAGACAACATGATCTTATATATAGAAAACCCCAAAAAATCCATTGGAAAACTAATAGAAATAGTTAACAACTACAGTAAAGTTGCAGGGTACAGAATCAACTTACAAAAATCAGTTGCTTTTCTATGCTCCAATAACGAACTTACAGAAAGAGAACTCAAGAATATAATTCCATTTGCAATTGCAATTAAAAGAATAAAGTACCTAGGAATAAATTTAACCAACGAGGTGAAGGACTTATACAATGAAAACTATAAGACATTACTGAGAGAAATGGATAATGACCTAAAGAGATGGAAGGAGATTCCTTGCTCATGGATTGGAAGAATAAACATAGTTAAAATGTCCATACTACCCAAAGCAATCTACAGATTCAATGCAATCCCTATTAGAATCCCAATGACACTCTTTACGGAAATACAGCAAAGAATACTAAAATTCATACTGGGCAATCAAAGACCCCAAATTGCTAAGGCAATCCTGAGAAAAAAGAATAAAGCTAGAGGTATCACAATGCCTGACTTCAAAATGTACTACAAAGCCATAGTGACCAAAACGGCATGGTACTGGTACAAAAACAGGCACACAGATCAATGGGACAGAACTGAAAGACCAGAAATAAAACCACACATCTACAGACAGCTAATCTTCGACAAAGGTGCCAAAAACATACAATGGAGAAAAGATAGTCTCTTCAATAAATGGTATTGGGAAAACTGGACAGCCACATGCAAAAGAATGAAGGTACACCACTATCTCACGCCATACACAAAAATAAACTCAAAATGGATCAAAGACTTGAAGATAAGTCCTGAAACTATAAAACTCCTGGAAGATAATATTGGTAGTACACTCTTTGACATTGAACTAAAAAGGATCTTTTCAAATACCATGTCCTCTCAGACAAGGGAAACGAAAGAAAAAATAAACAAGTGGGAATTCATCAGACTAAAAAGCTTCTGCAATGCAAAAGAAACTAGGATCAAAACAAAGAGACAACACACCAATTGGGAGAAAATATTTGCAAATGATACATCCAACAAGAGGTTAATCTCCATAATATATAAGGAACTCACACAGCTGAACAGTAAGAAAGCAGAGAACCTGATCAAAAAGTGGGCAGAGGAAACAGACATTTTTCCAAAGAAGATATACAGATGGCTAATAAACACATGAAAAGATGTTCAACATCGCTAATCGTCAAGGAAATGCAAATCAAAACTACACTAAGATACCACCTTACACCTGTTAAAATGGCTATAATCACTAAGACTAAAAATAACAAATGTTGGAGAGGGTGTGGAGAGAAGGGAACCCTCACGCACTGCTGGTAGGAATGCAAACTGGTGCACCCCTATGGAAAACAGTATAGAGATTTCTCAGAAAACTAAAAATAGACCTACCATATGACCCAGCTATCCTACTACTGGGTATCTACCCAAACAACTTGAAATCAACAATCCAAAGTAACATATGCACCCCTATGTTCATTGCAGCACTATTCACAATAGCCAGGACATGGAAGCAACCCAAGTGCCCATTGACTGATGATTGAATAAAGAAGATGTGGGATATATATACAATGGAATACTACTCAGCCAAAAAAAAGGACAAATTTATCCCATTTGCAATAACATGGAAGGACCTAGAGAATTATGCTAAGCAAAATAAGCCAGTCTGAGAAAGACAAACACCAGATGATTTCACTTATATATGGAATATAAACAAGTACTTGCACAAAGAAAACAGTTCAGTAGTTATCAGGGGAAGGGGGGTGGAGGGGCACAGGGGATGAAGGGGACCACTTATGTGGTGACAGTCAAGAAATAATGTATAAGTGAAATCTCACATTGATGTTAACTATTATGAACTCAGTTTAAAAAAATTAAAAAATTTTTAAAGCTAAAAAAAACCCAACTACAAAATAAAAAGGGAATTCAGATAGACAGAGACTAAAGAGGCAGCCTTTACTTATTTGAAAAATGCTGTCAGAACTTTTAACACGTTGGCACCAGCTAATGAGGATTCTAAATGTAAACTAGAGTGCCTCTACTCATAAGGGTTTGCAACGTGGTCACTGTAGACTAAAACACCAGAGGGTCCCAAATTTTACCCAATTGGGTTTTGTACTAAGAAGTTTCTGTGGTCCAAGAATGGATACTTACCAATTGAAAGGCTCACTTGGGCACTCTACACTACGAGACACAAAGCCGCTACAGAGAATACACCAATTATATTTAAATCCAACTACCTATTCTGGATTGAGTAAAACAGATCCTTGACAAACAGAGGGAACTACCCCTGACCATAAAGTCCTAACATGGAAATGGTATATTTCCCAGTGGGACATATGGGTGGATGGTCGACCCTCTGCATTAACTGAGGAAATCTCAACAATGCCAATGATGGACTTGCTGGAGTTTCCAAGGGGTGAACCTATTCAAGCTCGAGTAATTGGGCAATGGGGATGACCCTGGTCCATGGCATTCAATAATGCCTGGTTTACAGATGGATCAGCATCCACGACACCATCTAGAGTACACTGGCAGGCTACAGCCTTGAGGGTTAGATGGTCTAAACCTGACAGAATTGGGCTCAGGGGAATCAGCACAATATGCTGAACTAATAGCCATAAAATTGGTGACTGAATTCTTTGTCACAGAAAATCAGAATGAGGTATATCTCTTCTCATGGGCAGTAGCTAATGGAATAGCTATTTGGTCAGTAACATGGCAGGAAAGTGACTAGAAAATAGGAAACAAGGACATGGGGGGGAAGGACATATGGCAGAAAATAGCACTGGCTAACATGTCCATGTTCATCACACATGTCTTTGCACATCAGAAGGACAGCTCTGAAATAACCAAATGTAATAACCAGGTAGACAAACTCAGTAGAAAAACTAATGAGGCTAGAATCCCTAAAGTCTATCTCAAAAAATACAATGATTCACAGATAGAAAGAGAACCTATTCAAAACATAACTATGCATGAACAAGAAGGATAATGGAACATAAAACCTGAACAAACAGGTATGCCAATCGATAGGATCATTGCATGGGTACATCACCAAACAGGTCATGCTGGCATTCATGGCACTAGAACATGGTTAGAAAAAAGAAACACGTATATACCTACCAAATACCTCCAATTCCAAATTAAGAGATATGATAATTGCCGATGGTTTGAAGCTTGGAGGTTATCAATGAATATTCCAGATAAGGTCAAAGCTGACAGACTTTTCCAAATTATACAAATAGATTATGTAAGACCCTTGCCCATATCACAGAATAAACTATGTGCATGCACTACTGTAGACACATGGTCAGGAATAGGCTTACCCTACCCCTGCAGGAAAAGTGATCAAAAATTCGCCATCAGAGCACTGGAAATCTGTATTACTTGCTATGATATCCCAACCTTCATAGACTCAGACCAGATAACCCACTTCACAGGAAAAATAATAGAACATTGGGCCAAAGAACAGGCATCACGTGGAACTTTCACTTACCCTACAATCCAGCTGGCTCTGCATCAATTGAAAGGTATAATGGCTGGTTTAAGCAAAAGCTTAGATTGCTTACTAACAATCTAGATATGAAAGCTTGGATTAAAGCAATCTGGAGGGGCCGGCCCAGGGGTGCAGCGTTAAGTGCGCACGTTCTGCTTTGGTGGCCAGGGGTTCGGGGTGGCCGGGCGTAGCAAGCCATGCTGTGGTAGGTGTCCCACGTGTAAAGTAGAGGAAGATGGGCACGGATGTTAGCTCAGGGGCCAGCCTTCCTTAGCAAAAGGGAGGAGGATTGGCAGTAGTTAGCTCAGGGCCAATCTTCCTCAAAAAAAAAAAAAAAGCGATCTGGAAGGCAGCAAAATTTCTCAATCATAGATATGGAAGAAATGGAAAAACTCCTATTGAATTAACATTGCAGGCACCCACAGAGATAAGAATTGGTGCTAACAGTACCCCAGAACCTAAATTAAAAGGAAAAAAATTAATTTAAAAACATGATGATATATGGTACTGGGGAAATTACAGCACCTGCTGCTAATAAAACTTACTAGATGACCGAAGGAAAAGTCATATTACATCAAACCTGGGTTCAGATCCCAGGCGGAGACCTACTCCACTTACCAGCCACACTGTGGAGGCATCCCACATACAAAAAAATAGAGGAAGATTGCCACAGATGTTATCTCAGGGCTAATATTCCTCAAGCAGAAAAAGAGGAGGATTGGCAACGGATGTTAACTCAGGGCGAATCTTCCTCCAGGGGAGAAAATAGCCAATTGGAGCAGAATTGTGTTCTATTTATGGAACAGAACACCCGAAGAATTAATAGATGACTGGTGGAAACAGGGAGTGAGAAGTAAAATCATAAATTGAAAAATGGGATAACCTAGAAAAACCATTAAAAAATTACAGAGATGAGTTTACCACATGGATACTAAATATGTAGTTCCAGCCATGGGTAATGATAATACTTTAGGAATAGATGTTGTAACAGCACATTCATGTAAGGACTGCTGGGCCATTACATCTTTAAATATAAATAGGCCAAAAATCAATCATTTACTACAACCCAAATTTAATCCATATTCACTTAATAGAAAATTAACAATAGATCCATAGCCACCATGTACAGACTTTAAAAGAACAGCGATAACTTGTAAGGTGTATAGAGGACACATAGGAAACTTAGCATATAATACATGTCATTTTCCTTGGGGGTATACATTGGGCTTCATCTCACACCACAGGTTTCTACCCCAGGAATATGAGAACCTATGCTAATAAAACTTCTTATGGTCATATTGGAACCCACAATAGTAGCCTACACCTTGAAATTTAATATATAAAACTTTCAAGCTAGATATTGATCCCTAAATTGTACTCAGTTTTATTCACCTTCACTTATGCCCAATTTACAACCTGTGCCCTAAACAGATTCCCTGAAAGGAAGGAAACCCTTACAGTTCCTTGTTGAACTGGTAGGAGGTTTAATTGGAGGAGCAATGATGGGCGCTTTTTCTCAATTCCCAACCTGTCAAATCACATTAAATTTTAAAAACTTTGAAACCAAACAATCTCAATTTAACATACATGCAATGGCAGCTTTGTCATCGTTGGGTACACAGATGGATAAAATTAGCAATATATTACAAAACACAAATGAATTTCATACGGAAGTAAATAGAGCAATGGAAATTCTACATAAGGCAGTTGGAGAAAACACTAAAAATAACAAAATATTGAAAAATGACATAAAAGATATTTCTCTAAGTGTAGTTTGTCAACGGTTGCAGTTGAGATTGGTTGATATGTGGAATATTCTTAGAGCAGCCGTAATCATGGGGCAACACTGGTCACTCGAGATAATGGACAATCTAACCAGATCTAGAGGAGATACCACACATCCTAATGTCTGTGATTCCTTGGATAACTGTGAAATTAGATTATTGGCACTTAAAGGAGGAAACATGACATTGGGTTACCACACTTCTGTGATTACCTGATATCAAAAGAGAGAGTGGAGCCTACAGGCCACAGAAAGCCCCTTTAATATAGAAGGAAAACATGTTCTTAAGGATACATTGGTGGAATGGAACCAAAATATCTTATCACTGCTAGACCTTTGGATATACCTATGGTACAAGTATCCATGACTATGGCCTTGATGCCTCCTCAATCAGTTATGTGTAATATGGGAAAGTGGACCATGATAGTATGCTTTAATCTGAATCTTACCTTAACCTATTGGAGTCAAGGGAAAAATAAGAAACACAACATGATGAGATGTGTAAAAATAGAACAGGTAATGAATGTGATGATAGAAGGAAAAGGATGTTATTCAAGGTCAATAGGATATAGAGGAACCTTAAAATAACCAGAGAAATATTTCACATTGAGCCTCCTAAAATTAATTTAATAAATGTAAATCATACATTAGAAAAATTAAGACAAGTAAAAGAATATCTGGAAGATGAGACTAATAAAATAAAAATAACTTTGCAGAAATTGAAGAGAAGAAAAACATGCATTCTCTAAAATAATGACAGCCTTGAAATCTGATGTTATGGCAATCAAGCACATGCCTGATAGTGCCATGCAAGCTTGTACCCCTAGAGCTTTATAAAAATGGCTTTTCCAAGGAAACACAATTGTCAAGGAAGTTTAATTGAGTGGTTTAAGAAGCTTAACTTTTGGTTGTTTGGTGATTGGACATGACTTCATATTAAAGAGTTCTTTACCATGCTTATATTGACAATATTAGGAATATGGTTGCTTAAGCTATGATATAAAACAATGTGTGTTAAAGGAAAAAACCCCACATAATACGGTTATTTGTGATTAAGAGTGAAAGTGGTTTAGAATCACAGGGTGGGTTGACATTTTCGTGAACTTAGGTTTGTACAGGACATTAGGCCCTTAGGATTAATTAGTGCGTGAGTGATTTGAAATCACAGGGTGGATTGTCATGCATTGGTTTGATATGATTTGAAGCCCACTTGTTTATGGCTTAAATGAAGTTGTGTTGATCTATGAGTGACTTTGTTCACATTGAGGGAGCTGCGTCAGGATGTTGTCATTGATAAGCGCTCAGCAGCTCCTCTGATGACGGACACTGCTGGGGGCTTGTGGATAAGAGCATGCGGAGAACCAACTGTGGCTAGGGGATGTTTAGTCTTTAAATACCAAGAGTTTGTGAGGACTTACTCAGGAGTGTTCAGTCTGAGCAAAGTGACTCTTTGCTGATCTAAATAGATCTCCAAAGACCGTGGGGTGTCAGCTCCTCCAGTGGTAAGGCGACTCTTCATCAGCAGTGGTGAAAACCGGGCAGCCATGGGGCCAGCCCTGTGGCCAAGTGGTTAAGTTCGTGCACTCCTCTGTGGCGGCCCAGGGTTTTGCTGGCTCGTATCCTGGGCGCGGACATGGCACCACTCATCAGGTCACGCTGAGGCAGCGTCCTAAGTGCCACAACTAGAAGGACCCAGAACTAAAATACGCAACTATGGGGGGATCTGAAGAGAAAAAAGTAGACAGAAAAAAAACAAAACAAAACCAGGCAGCCACCCCGTGAAGGAGATTATCTTGTCCACCAACACCAACATCTTCGTTCTCTAGCAACATGCTCTAGCAGCAAGGAACTTTCATGAAATTTGGGCTTTATTTCTTTCATCTCCATTTAACCTGGAACAATAGTGTGATTAATCTATCATTTGTTTTGGGTGTGTTATTTCCTTTTTGGCTTATTAAGAGGCATTATTTTGTATACTGTTGGCTTGCGAAATCATTGTAATTCCCACAGTGAACCTGTGTTAAATAAATTATTGGCAAAGATAATCTTAATCTCTGAGCATAACATTTTTTGCCTCACAAACAAAATGAGTGTGATCTCATCTTGACTCTTAATTATATCTGTAAAGAGCGTATTTCCCAATAAGGTCACATTCTGAGGTTTTAGGTTGCACAGGCAGTTTTTCTGGTGGGGGGCGGGGCGCCGGATTCAGTCTACTACCCTGGGGTTAGCATCACTGTCTCTGACGGCCTGAAGACTCAGCTGGGTGTGGCAGTAGAAAAAATAAATGATATCTCGGGGAGAGGAAAGAATGTGGAAGAAGCTTTTGGGGGAGTCATATCTGCAAAAAAGGGAGAGACTGGCGCAGGGAATAGAATGGATGAGGCTGAGAGAACGGGAAGGAGGCGGTGACGGGATGATGGGCATATAAATGGGGGAGAGTCTGAGTTTTAATGCGAACGAGAACACAAACGACAGGGAAAGGAGGAAGTCAACTTCTGTCTAGAAATTTCTGTCCAGGTTTCTGGAGAGTGATTTGATTAAAAAGGAATGAGAATAAATGACAGGCAGTGAAAGAGACCTTTCGAAAGTGAAAGAAGGTTTCTAAAGCCACAGGGACTTTCTGGGAGCTTTTAATTAGTTAGTTTATGAGGAATCTAGCAGAGTCAAGTCTAAATATGAAGCAGTTTTTATTTTTCTCCTGCCATTCCATCAACTGGATTCTGAAATTCTCCCCCTCATACCCCTTAGTGATATCTCGAGCGGATTGCCCAGCTCTCCGGTCCTTTTGAGGTATTAACAGTACAGTCTAGTTTTTAATCTCCAGCTCCATCTAAAGCTCCTCTCCTTCTCCACAGCACAGCCTAGACTTTAGTTCAAGCTTGGTATCTATATGGGGGATGGGCACGGTTTACTGGAGATACACACTTGCTGCTCCTGCCTCTCCCAGATCCAGCTTTCTGATGTGGAGGCTAGGGATGAGGGGTAGCGAGGCAGATATACTTTTCTGTGATTGTGTTGGTTAAGATACAGTCTAAGCTTCAGGACAGGGAGATCCCAAACACAGGGGCTTAAATAAGATTGAAATTTCTTTCTTTCTAAGTAAAAGGTCAAATATGGGCAGGAGGTCTAGGATAGGTAGCTGTCTCTACTCCATGAAGTCATTCTAGGGCTCAGGCTGGCCATTTGGCTGTTTCCATAGTTCTTATCTTCTCCTCCAGCCTCCATTCTCCTTTAGATGAAGCCAAGGGAACAAGTGAAGTCCTCTTGAGTTTTCTCTGAGTGTGGGACCAAGGAAGGCTGAGTTGGAGATACACTCCCTGTCCCAGGCACATGACATCACAGTCTCTAACTGCCTTTGGTTATTCCTACAGAAGGAGCTACTCCAACAGAAATCTCCAGGAGAGTAGATACCAGTGCTTCTGTTCACTTACACTCCTGAACTCCCAGTGGCACATGTAGTGTTCTCTAAGACTGCTCAGAGAGGGACCACCCTCAGGGAGAGTTGGGAGGGAGGTGTCCTAACACTTCTGCATCAAAGCAAGTATCCACCTGAGGAAGGAGATGCCCAGCCTTCCCACCCAGTCTCTGTCAGTGATTCTACTGACATGCCCCCTTCACTTGGCTTGGGAAGGAGAGGGTGTCAACTCTCCCACCAGAAGAGGGCTCAGCCTTACATCATCAACACTAGTACCCCAATGCTGCTGACTCTCTCATTGCCCTCCCAGTATTCTTAGGTGGCTGGGAAATATGAGGGTGGGGTGATAGTGGGGACGGTAGTATCTGGAGTATCTGGTTCGACTGCTTTTGAATGCCCTGAGGGAAGTGCTAGGCCCCAATTGCTGGCAGCTCCCTTTAGAATATGCGGTATGTAACACTTCCTTGTCCTTGGTTTTGGACCCAAGTCATAGGAAAAGCTCCAGTCAATACCCCATTATGTAATCAATAGAACCAACAGATGGGAAGAGAAACTGGAATTATTGGCAGGTTATTAAATCACATGACAGATGAGCAACCTAAAAATCTATCCTAAATTTGGATTAAATAACCAAGGAAAAGACGTATCATTCACAGGAACAGGAGAAAAGGTAGAGAAGAATGGTTTGGATTTGTGTCTATTGGCTCAGAAAGTCCACTTCATGGGAATATAACTGAAGGAAATAATTATTCATATACATCCTAAGGAAATATATGAACAATGCTGCTTATTGCAGAATTGTTTATCATAGCAAAAATTGGAAACAACTTAAATATCCAGCAATAGAAGATAGATAGGTTAAATATATTAATTAAAATATTTTAAAAATGCATTAAAAGTAAAGTGGAATATTATTCAGCTAATAATAATGAAGTTGTAGATGGATGTTTACTGACATGGAAAGGTATTTATGACGTAGTATGGATTAAGAGAAGCAGATTACAAAGCAGTATACATAGTGCAATACCATCCAAGCGTATGTGTGTGTGTCTGTGTGCACATAAATTGATCCAAACTTTCTGAACAACGACTTGGCAGCAGGCTTCAAGAGCCTAAAGCATGTTCATCTGTATGGGAGAAAGTCTGCATGGTGGCTACAAAAATAATATTGGTGTATCTTTATGTGGTGAGATGATTGTTGATTTGAGATCTCTTCTTTTTATTCTTTGTATCTTCTGATTCTTCTTCAGCAAACATTTATTACTTGGATAACAAAAAATTAAGATAACTAAAAAATTATCTTTAAGAACACATATTCATATTTATTTGACCCTGTTATGGAGAAGAACTTTCTAAACCTAAAAGCAAAATGTAGTAGTGAGCTGATTTGTATAGACTCGTGTGAGTCAGTTGTTAAATATTCAGGAATTTTGCAAGCAGGTCAGTTGGTAGCTAGAGATCAGCTCTAGGGGAAATGTATACGCTGCAGATGTTGGCTAGTGCTACAAATCAGGCTCTTTTTTTGGTAAATTGGTTTACCAGCACACAACAGAATGACAGTAACAGCAAAGAAAAAGTCAACTTACTGGTTTATATAAAAACGTACATATTTATTTGTTCAAAAGATCATGAAATGAAAAGGTAGACAATGAGGGAAGATATTTGCAAAAGGTTCGACAGACAGTGTCTGTCTAACATAAAAGAGAATGTATAAATAGTAAAAACATAATCCTGGTGTAGAAATAGGCAAATGGCATGAGCAAGTAATTCACAAAAGGGATATGAATAGCCAATAAACGTGAGAAACCATCCAAGACATTTATAATAAAAGAAAATACAAATGAAACAAGAATGAGCTATGAAATTGACGGGTCTACAAAATGTACTTTTGTGGAGAACAGGTAGCATGAGTACTCTGACACACCCTTGGGAGTAGGTAGATTGGACTAAGTTTTATGGAGAGCTCTTTGGTGGTTATGCATCAGGAATATGAAATTGTCCATGCATGCCCTTTAACCTATCCCTTACTTTCAGAGGTTTATCCTAAAGCAACAGAAAACTCAGACCAAAGTTGTGTACAAAGGTCAAAGGTGCTTGTTGACATTTTGTGAAACAGAAAGAAGGAACCTCCCCTCAGGTGATT
The DNA here is from genome assembly GCF_021613505.1 of Equus quagga. Classification (NCBI taxonomy): domain Eukaryota; kingdom Metazoa; phylum Chordata; class Mammalia; order Perissodactyla; family Equidae; genus Equus; species Equus quagga. Next base: position 124,461,495 of record NC_060269.1, read on the forward strand.
AGCTAGACAAGAGGCTGGCCTTGGCCTACGATTTACTCATGTGGCAATTTCAAAAATTTGGCTGGAAAACTTTAAGTAGTTAAGGGAAAATTAATTAAAAGGAAAATCTCCAAGTGATGCCATTTTTCATTCCAAGTCAGCTTTGTAGGGCACAATTTGAACTCTAGGGTCTGATAGGTGAGAGGAATTGTGGGGGATTGTTGCGTGGGGAGAGTAGGGAAGGAAGGAAGGAAAGGCACCCTACTGCTTTGCACATGGTGTGAGTACTAACCCTGCTGTGAGGGGAGCCTCCCAGACTAGGCACTGTGGTCATAGCATTTGTTTTCTTCCTTATTGATTAAGAAATCATACTTTCTATGTCTTCCTGATAAAAGCACTTGACAAACTAGGAATAGGTGGGAACTTCCTCAACCTGATGAAAAGCATAGATGAGAAACTCACAGTTAATATTATACTTAATGGTGAAATACTCAAAGCTTTCCTCCTGACCTCAGGAACAAGATGAGGATGTCTGGTCTCCCTAATTCTATTCACCATTGTACTGGAGATGCTAGCCAGAGCAATTAGGCAAGAACACATTATCAATGGCATCCATATTGGAAAGGAAGAAGATGACATGATCTTGTTTGTAGAAAATACTTAGGAATCCACTAAAAAACTAACTAGAACTAAACAACAAGTTCAGCAAGCTTCAAAGAAGATATAAAATTGGTCAATCTGCACATGAAAGGATGCTCAACATCATTAGGCATCAGGGAAATGCAAGTTAAAACCATAATGAGATACCACTTCATTCCCAGTAAGAAGATTATAATTAAACTCAGATAATAACAAGTGTTGACAAGGATTTGAAGAAATTGGAAGCCTTATACTCTGCAGGTGGGAATATAAAATGGTGCAGCTGCTTTGGAAATATCCTGGCACTCCTCAAAAGGCTAAACATAGTTACCATATGATGAAGTAATTCCACACCTAAGTATATACCCAAGAGAAAACATGTTTGTAGAAAAAATTGTACACAAATGTTCATGCAGCATTAGTCATTAAAGCTGTACATGCAAACAACACAAATGTCCATCAACTGATGCCCAAAAATAAAATGTAGTATATCTATGCAATGGAAAATTATTTAGTAATGAAAAAGTGAAATATTGGTACCTGCTACAACATAGATAAATCTTGAAAATATTAGGCTAAGTGAAACAGTTACAAAAACCCACATATTGTATGATTCCATTTATGTGAAATGTCCAGAATAGGCACATCTGTGGAGATTAGTACAATCTAAAGTGGTTGTCTAAGGCTAGAATGGAGGGTGACAGTTAAGCTGTGTGGTGTTTCTTTTTAGGATAATGATAATGTTCTATGTTCTAAATTGATGGTGGTAATAGTTGCATAATTCTGTGAATATACCTAAAGCCATTAAATTATACACTTTGAACAGGTGAAATTTTTTTATGGTATGTGAATTATATCTCGATAAAACTTGTTAAAAAACAAACTGACAGGGGCCGGCCCAGTGGTGCAACGGTTATGTTTGCATGTTCTACTTCAGTGGCCCAGGGTTCACTGGTTTGGATCTCGAGTGTGGACCTATGAACTGCTTGTCAAGCCATGCTATAGCAGGCATCCCACACATAAAGTAGAAGAAGATAGGCACGGATGTTAGCTCAGGGCCAGTCTTCCTCAGCCAAAAGAGGAGGATTGGCAGCAGATGCTAGCTCAGGGCTAATCTTCCTCAAAAAAAAAAAAACAAAAAAAAAACAACCAAGCAAACAAACAAACAACTAGAGGTCACATCTAATTGGCAGGATATTTACACTGGTCAGAAACTGCTGCTGAGAGAACAGAGAGAAGCCTAGAATCCAAGGTATGGAAACTCTATTTTGAGCTAGCTGTTTGGGCTGCTATTAACTGAATATAGGTTTGTACTTATTTGCACGGTTATGATGACTCTATCTAGGCCTGGGCTATCCAATATGGTAGCCACTAGCCAAATATGACCATTGAGCACCTGAAATGTGGGTGGCCCCAATGACATGTGCTTTAAGTGTAGAACACACACTGGATTTTGAAGACTTAGAATGAAAAAAAATAAGGTATTTCATGGATAATGTTTTATATTGATTGCATGTTGAAATAATAATATTTTGGACACTTTAGGTTAAATAAAATATTAAAATTTTAAAAAGAAACCATATTCTCTGAGAATTAAAGCTTTTCCTTAGGAGATGTAGTTATATCAATGCAGGGGTGTCCATGACTACAAGTGTGTGTTCGTCCAATGACAATAGGGAGGGAAAATGGAGGCAGGTGGGCAACTCACAGAGGTGGGGATGAGTTTGAAGAGAAGCAGGACTTTAGAGAGCCAAAGTGCTCTGCTTACTGCCCTGCTGACTTCCTGTTCCTGAGCGTTACACTCTAGACCTGTTTCTCAGAGTCAAATACCTTTGGGAGCCAGGAACTGAATGGCTAGTCAAAGACCACCCTCATCTCCAGTTATGGATCTGAGGGAAGAAAGATTGGGAGTGGAAGGGGGAAGAGGTTCATTCTTTCAGTTTCAGAAATATATTTATAGACGCATTTCCCCTATTAAACAAATTATGAGCGGGTAGGAAGAAACAGAGAGAGACAGAATAAGTCAAAAAGAATCCCGGGGTTCTTAGTTTAGGGAAGTTGACCTTGCTCACTGTGGCAGCAAAGCTGATTACAGTGAAGAATTGCGTCTAGTCTGTGACTGGACATTATGCAATACTAGGCTGAGGACAAGTTCAGAGGCAGACAGCTAGCATTTCTTAGCTTTATTTGCCTATTTGTTGTTTCGTTATTTTTGTTATTTTCAAAGACAAGAGCGGAGCTATCAAAAAGGATTCCTTGAGTGTGCTTATCTGAGAAAACATCAGAGAAAAGAGATTGTTAGATAGCATATTTTTCACATGGAGTTTTAAAAAAATCACTTTTTTGAAGAAAGTTTGAAAATATGAATGGAAAAAAATTTGAGCACCAGATTTTCTCTGAAAACCGATTTGTCAAAAAAGACATGATTAGCATCCATTCTGTATCAGTACACGAATGATCTTCCCTCTTTATGAATGAGTTTTAGCAAAAGTTTGATCTTGACCATCTTTCCACTCTCAGTCACTTTCTTTTTTTTTTTTTTTTGAGGAAAATTAGCCCTGAACTAACATTTGCTGCCAATCCTCCTCTTTTTGCTGAGGAAGACTGGCCCTGAGCTAACATCCGTGCCCATCTTCCTCTACTTTATATGTGGGACGCCTACCACAGCATGGTTTGCCAAGCGGTGCCATGTCTGCACCCCGGATCCAGGCCGGTGAACGCCGGGCCACAGAAGCGGAACGTGCAAATTTAACCACTGAGCTACTGGGCTGGCCCATCTCAGTCACTTTTAATAGTGCACTGATCAAAAGGCAAGAAGCAAGGCATCTGAAATATGCCCAGACCTGCATGCCCTCCTCTACCAGCACAGTTACAACGATAAGCATTTTGAATTCAGCCGATAATCATCTGTGGACTATTAACACCACCTCCTTCACTGCATTACTGTAGACAATAGGAAGTCAACTGCAGTGAAATACAGAGCCGTGTAGATGTGATTCTATTTTAATACAGGTCTATCAATTAACCCACAGGCCCCATTCGACACATGAAAGGAGAAAGCAGGTTTCCACCTCCTGTGTAATGTAATTTCACTGGGATTCGGTAGATGGCATAAAACTGCTCCCCCCACTCCCCGCCCTCCCGCCCTAACATTAAACGTGCTTACCAGTGAAATACATGTTTGAGGAAGTACTTGAATTTCCTACAGACTGCCAATGAGACAGACGGGCAGGTTGTCTTGGTAAGCGGCATCTTTTTTAATTCTATAGAAGGAAATAATGATATAACTAGTTTTGGGACACAAAAATCTCAAAAGTTTCTAAGACTAAGTGCTGGGTGTTTTTCTAAGTTCCTTATTTCTGAGATGTACTTACTGTGGTTTGAACTAGCATTTGTTTATCAGATCCCTGTCCTAAATCAGAGAAAACGGGTTTTTTTTTTGGCGAGGGGGACTTTTTTCTTGAATGGCACCTCATCTCATGCATGATTTGCTTTCAAGAGATATGTTTGAGTTGGGAGATGAATCAGGTCACAAACGTCTCTTGGTTTTCTTACAGAGCAACTAGTTGTTGATTTCGGGGAGTATTGCCCCTCCTCCCACCCTTCTCCATCCACCTCTTCCCAGTGAGAATGCTGAGGGACATGAGATGTAGGTAGATTACTGCTGGAGGCAGTGATGATGTTCATTTCCTCTGTTTTTATGGGCAGGTTTATTTTATTGTTTTTTGGAGGCTGTTCCCGTGAGCTATTCTTTTCTGTTTTCTCAGACCGCTGAAACTGTTCTGGGGTGCTACTGGTCAGGTGGAATTGTAGGTTTTGAGAATGTTTCCCAGGCTACACCCAATTTGATCAAAAGAGTTGAAAGTGAGTGTGTCTTTATGACAAAAGGCAAAAGTTCACAAAACCACATAGGAAACAAAGCAGAAAAGCTCTTGACCTGGTTTTGATCCTTTTGTTCTGTGGTTCATAGCTAGTTGGCCTGGTGCAGAGAAGACGCTCAATTACTATTCGCAGGACTGAATTTGTGGGGCACGTTGATTGTATGGGTATTATTCCTTAAGAGAAGTCAGGGTCCTGATTTGATGCCGCCAAAGGCTCCAAACAAATTAATTCAAATGCATTGTACCATATAATGTGAGGCTAAACCTAACAGAATCGTGAAAATGGACATAAAGGCACCTAGAGATATTTTTATACTTTCAAATTAAAGCACCCTTTACTAATCAACTTAGCAAATAATCATTTTATTTGGTAATAAAATAGTTTTAAGTTTCTAATATAGATGAGATTCAGTCATTAGGACTTTGATCAAAAATTGATTTTCACTGATTTAGCAAGTTTGGTATGTAAAATTTAAAGATCCTGTACGTACCTAAACATCAGTTCCTCGTGCATACAATACTTTGGCTTCTTTTTTGTTTTGTTTTTTATTTAAAGATTGGCACCTGTGCTGACATCTGTTACCAATCTTTTTTTCTTTTCTTCTTCTCCCCAAAGCGCCCCCAGTACATAGTTGTATATTCTAGTTGTGAGTGCCTCTGGTTGTGGCATGTGGGACACCACCTCAGCATGGCCTGATGAGTGGTGCCATGTCCACACCCAGGATCCGAATCGGCGAAACCGTGGGCCACCAAAGCCCAAAGCAGAGCGTGCGAACTCAACCACTCGGCCACGGGGCTAGCCCCAATACTTTGACTTCTTAATCACAGAAACGAAGACAGTATCATAAACTGAGTGCTTCAAATTAATGACTACAAATGAAAAGGCAAAATGGAGCTTGGGTAAATAGAAGATATTTGAGTCAATTAATTTAGCTAGATATAAAACTGAAGCCGTGCTTTCATTAAACGTTTGGGATAGGCAGTTTTATAAATTTAAATCTTTTGAGGTGGTTGCTGTTGTTAAGAAAACAAGGACAACTTTGTCTTGCTTGTGGTGGGTTCACCATGCGTGAAGCATTCACATCCATGCATGGGGTCCTGTCTCCGCCCCTTGACTCTCTGGTCACTCTCTGTATACTGTGCCTGACTACGCTGATCACTGCCGTCTTGAACTCAGGAGTTGGCCAGAAAGTAGAAAGATCCCCAGACTTGGATTCAGGCTTAGCAATAAGTAGGGAAGCCCACTGGAGCCTCAAACCCAAACCACTTCTACTTCGACCTAGCTTTTACCAGATAGTTCTGTTTTGAAATATTAGGCACTGGCAGTGTTTTGAGATGCTAGGCAATGGCACCAAGTATTTGTACTTGGGTACAAATACCCAAGTAACTGGGTATTTATTCTCATTTAATTGTGTCTCTTGTGGAAGTAGCTCTTTCAGGAAGCTGGAGAAGAAGAATTGGGAAATTTCTGGGTCTTTCAGCCAAATATAATCAATGCCATAAAAATGCCACTATACTTTTAACATGTATTTTAATATGTGTCCCCTTTCTTGTAGAGTCTTTCCGAGCGGTGATGGAGGAGGTATACTGGGTCCTTTTCTGGGTTCAAAGAAATAAGGATAACCAAAGCATCAGTGGGCATCTCTACAAAAGCGTAAGTCCAAGCAATGCTTGGAAATGCAAAAACCAGATGAGTTTGCATATCCAACTTGGGGAACTTTTGCAACCCAGGGTTATTTCTGGGACTTGGTTTATTTAGCTTCTTCTTTACCCATTGAGAGATGTGAGGCAATATGTGAAGAATAATTTGACTCTTTGCCATTACTGATGGGTTGTTTGTCTAATGCAGCTCTGGGGGATTTTGAATCAGTTCCTTGAAAGATCTGTGTAGCCACGTAGCCCCAGCTGAAAGGGTCTCTGGTGGGGAGGGGATGTATCACTCTCTAGGGTTCATACCAACACAACTCCTTTTGGTCTCATCCACCCTTGGAATGGTGCTAACAAAATAGTATCTGAGCCATAGTGTGATGGTAACTAGTGCAATGAGCATAACCTAGAACAATGCCTACAATGTATAGGGAATAAATACTTATAGGAAGAATGAATGAAAAGAGTTTTTTGAATAAGAGAGAAGAGTAAACTGCTCCCACCCGCAGAACCTTCCCGTGCTCACTGTCCCCTTATCACTCTCAGAATAGAATCCCAAATCCTTGCAATGACTTACACCCTGTATGATCTTGGCCCTAACTCCTCTCGTCCTTGCTCACTCCCTGCTGACACTGACCTCCTAATTGTGCCTCAGACAAGCTAACCTCAATCCCATCTCTTTTTGCATCTGACTCTTCCTTTTCCAGGAACGCTTTCCCCCAGATCTTCCCATAGATTGCTCATTTACTTCATTCTGGTTTCCACTCCAATGCCATCTTCTCAGAAATGGCCTCTCTGACTAACCAATCTAAAAAAGCCACCCCCAACCACTGTTACATAACTACCACTATTCTTGATTCATTTACCCAGCTTTTTTTTTCTATATAGCACTTGTCACTACACGAAATTACGTTTAGTCATTTATTTGCTTATTTTCTGCCTTCCCACTAGATAATAAGCAACTTGAGAATTAGGACTTCATCTTGTTCATTGCTCTATCTCCAGTCCCTAAAACATGGCCAGTAGGTTATCAATAAATGCTGGTTTAATAAATAAATGGATGAATGGATGGATTTTCTGAGACCTTTAATCATGATCTAATTACCTTTTGAGTAAGACCAAAATTAGGCACCAAACCATGTGTAGGTAATAAGAGGTAATGCAAGAAGACTCTGAATTCAACCACGTGGGAAGGGAACTCTCAAGAAAGTCGTGGGGGTATGTGTCAAAGGTAAAAAGCACATCAGCTGTGAATTCTAGGTTGAGTTCTAAATGATCTTTGAAGGGTTGGGGTCAGACGACTTTCCATGAGTGTGTAAAACCATCTGGATTAGTTTCCTGTGGCTGCTGTAACAAATTATCATAAACTTGGTGGCTTAAAACAACAGAAATTTGGGGCCCGCCTGGTGGTGCAGTGGTTAAATTCATGCACTCTGCCATTTCAGATCCCTGGTGCGGACCTATGCACTGCTTGTCAAGCCACGCTGTGGCAGGTGTCCCACATATAAAATGGAGGAAGATGGGCACAGATGTTAGCTCAGGACTAATCTTCCTCAGAAGAAAAAAAAATAAAAAACAATAGAAATTTATTCTCTCATAGTTCTGGAGGCCAGAAGTCCAAAATTAAGGTGTCGGCAGGGCAGTACTCTCTCTAGAGCCTCTTCCAGCTTCTGGTGGCTATCGGGCTATTGGCATTCCTTGCCTTGTGGCTGTATCACTCCAATCTCCGCCTCCATCTTCATACAGCCTACCCCTTCCTATCTCTGATGTCTCCATCAAATCTCCCTCTGCCTTTCTCTTATAAGGACACTTGTCATTGGATTTAGAGAACACCTGGATAATCCAGGATGTTCTCATCTCAAGATCCTTAACTTATCTCTACAAAGACTCTTTTTCCAAATTAGATAATATTCACAATTTCTGGAGATTAAGACAAGGTTAGGAGGTGGATACATCTTTTGGGTAGGGTTCCCATTCAATCCATTACACTATCCATATTAAAAGTTATTTGATTAGAGGTAGTATAATTGTTTATCAATATGTATATTTCCCTGGCTTCAGGTTGTATGACTCCAAAGAAAGTTGCTTTCATTTTATGAGTCTTCAGTAAAAAATGTTTAATGTCAGCCGTGCCTAATTTAATACAATCATTTCATGTTTGTTTGGTTTTTTTTTAGGATCTGCGTATCAGAATACTCTGAAGAATAGCAACTACCCTTAGGAATCTCTAGTGTTAGAAAATGACTAAAACTAATTCTGGCATCTTCCACTTTGCCATCATCTTTGTGTTAATACTTGAGATTGGAATCCAATCATCTGATGAAAGGGAATTTTTTGTTGACAGATCTAAAGCAGGTCTCACCCATGTTCCCAAAGATCTATCTCTGAAAACAACAATCTTAGATATATCACAAAACTATATATCTGAGCTTCGGACTTCTGACATCCAATTACTATCAAAGCTGAGGATTTTGATAATTTCTCATAATAAAATCCAGTATCTTGATATCAGTGTTTTCAAATTCAACCTGGAATTGGAATACTTGGATTTGTCCCACAACAAGTTGGGGAAGATTTCTTGCCACCCTACTGTGAACCTCAAGCACTTAGACCTCTCATTTAATGCATTTGATGCCCTGCCCATATGCAAAGAGTTTGGCAACATGTCTCAACTAGAATTTCTGGGGTTGAGTGCCACACAGTTACAAAAATCTAGTGTGCTGCCAATTGCTCATTTGCATATCAGTAAGGTTTTACTGGTCTTAGGAGACCCTTATGGGGAAAAAGAAGACTCTGAGAGCCTTCGACACCTTAACACAGAGAGTCTGCACATTGTTTTCCCAACAAGAAAGGAATTCCATTTCATTTTGGATGTGTCCCTCAGCACTGCAGTAAATCTGGAACTGTCTAATATCAAATGTGTGCTGGATGATAACCGATGTTCTTATTTCCTAAATGTTCTGTCAAAACTTCAAAAGAATCCAAGGTTATCAAGTCTTACTTTAAACAACATTGAAACAGCTTGGGATTCTTTTATTATGATCCTCCAGTTGGTTTGGCATACAAGTGTAGAAAATTTCTCGATTAAAAATGTGAAACTACAAGGTCACCTTGGCTTCAGAGATTTTGATTATTCTAACACTTCACTGAAGGCCTTGTCTATATACCAAGTTGTCAGTGATGTGTTCAGTTTTCCACAAAGTTCTATCTACAAAATCTTTTCAAATATGACCATCCAAAATTTCACAGTATCTGGTACACACATGATCCACATGCTTTGCCCATCTCAAATTAGCCCATTTCTGCATTTGGATTTTTCCAATAATCTCTTAACAGACACGATTTTTAGAGATTGTGGAACATTGACTAAGCTGGAGACATTTAGTTTACAAATAAATCAATTAAAAGAACTGACAAATATAGCTCATATGACCAAGGAGATGAAGTCTCTACATCAATTGGATATTAGCCAGAATTTTTTAAGGTATGATGAAAATGAAGGAAATTGCTCTTGGACTAGAAGTTTATTAAGTTTAAATATGTCTTCAAATATACTTACTGACTCTGTTTTCAGATGTTTACCTCCCAGGATCAAGGTACTTGATCTTCACAATAACAGAATAAGGAGCATCCCTAAACAAATCATGAAACTAGAATCTTTGCAAAAACTCAATGTTGCTCTCAATTCTTTAACCAACCTTCCTGGATGTGGTGCCTTTAACAGCCTTTCTACACTGATCATTGACCATAATTCAATTTCCAACCCATCAGTTGACTTCTTCCAGAGCTGCCAGAAGATTAGGTCAATAAAAGCAGGGAACAATCCATTCCAATGTACGTGTGAGCTAAGAGAATTTATCCAAAGTATAGGCCAAGTATCAAGTGATGTGGTAGAGGGTTGGCCTGATTCTTATAAGTGTGAGTATCCAGAAAGCTATAAGGGAACCCCACTAAAGGACTTTCATCTGTCTCAATTATCCTGCAACACAGCTCTGCTTGTTGTCACCATTGTGGTCCCTGTGCTGGTGTTGGCTGTTACTGTGAGCATCCTCTGTATCTACCTGGATCTGCCCTGGTATCTCAGGATGGTGTGTCAGTGGACGCAGACCCGGCGCAGGGCTAGGAACATACCCTTAGAAGAACTCCAAAGAACTCTCCAGTTCCATGCTTTTATTTCATATAGTGGGCATGATTCTGCCTGGGTGAAGAGTGAATTACTACCAAACTTAGAAAAGGAGGATATACGGATTTGTCTCCATGAGAGAAACTTTATTGCTGGCAAGAGCATTGTGGAAAATATCATAAACTGCATTGAGAAAAGTTACAAGTCCATCTTTGTTTTGTCTCCCAACTTTGTTCAGAGTGAGTGGTGCCATTATGAGCTCTACTTTGCCCACCACAATCTCTTTCATGAAGCTTTTAATAACTTAATCCTGATCTTGCTGGAACCCATTCCACAATATTCCATTCCCAGTAGCTATCACAAGCTGAAAATTCTCATGGCAAAGAGGACTTATTTGGAATGGCCCAAGGAGAAGAGCAAACATGGACTTTTTTGGGCTAACCTAAGAGCAGCCATTAATATTAAGTTGATGGAGTAATCAAAATAAATAGATCACATGTAGATCTAAAAGTATTCTTTTCACTGTTGCTGCTTTTGGAAGTTCCAACAATGACCTTATTTTGCATTGACCTGAATCTAAACACGATTTTGGATTTATGATGTAGATAACATGTATACTTTCAGGCCCCCGTTCACCATTTATATGTGGTAATAAAAATTAATGAAGTGATATAATCTTGATTTAAACAGTTAGTCTATTTGTTTTTTTTCTTAAAGATTGACACCTGAGCTAACAACTGTTGCCAATCTTTTTCTTTTTCTGCTTTATCTCCCCAAATCCCCCTGGTACATAGTTGTATATCTTAGTTGCAGGTCCTTCTAGTTGTGGCATGTGGGACGCCGCCTCAACATGGCCTGATGAGTGGTGCCATGTCCATGCCCAGGATCCGAACCAGCGAAAGCCTGGGCCGCCGCAGTGGAGCGCGCGAACTTAACCACTCGGCCACCGGGCCGGCCCCAGCCAATTTCTAACATATGAGGAATTCACCTGTTTCTTTGATAGGACTGAATTCATTGAATTTATCATGTAATTAAGAGAAGCACCTGTTCAAACTTCAGCGATATATATTCCTGTGTGCCAGGGTCGATGTTAGAAAACTCCATGCCTTTTACACCTGTTGCTGGGTTTCTTCAGCAGATTAATGTAGCTGTGGGTGCCCTCCTCCTTTCTACTCAGCATTGCCTCTGCATGAAATGCCCACAAAGGGCAATTCAGAAGTGCTGGAAGTTGTCCTTGGAACCAGCCCTCAACCAATGTCAGAAAGTCAATTGGGGGATAAATACTCCAACTTTCTTAGCCCTTTTTGGGATAAATCTGGGGTGTACTTTAAACTCTTTTGGAGTTACCCAGTAGCTTAGAATTCTGATTCTCCATAGTAGAAATGGCTTGATAAGGTATTCTTTATTGGTTTCCTTTCTATTCTTATCTCATATCCTCTTCCTTCAGGGATGTTTCCTGGGATCATCTCTGAAATAAACTACTTGCAGTTGAATACTTGTCTCAGGGTCTGTATCTGGAGAAACCCAAACCAAGAGTGTTACATCTCAGGCCAAATGGAAATTCTGAATCTGGTTTTCTGTGACTGGAGATCTTGCTGAAATTCTAGTTGTCTGAACTGGCGTGCACAAGAACCTTTGCTCTTTTGATCAGAAGGAGGAATATAGTTGATGTGTACTGCCTCTATGAATAGCATCCCTGTCTCTGGGGAACTATTAAAATAGGGCATGAGCAGATTGGAGCAGTGCAAGGGATATGCTGTAGTAGATATTTGTTCCCCAGCTTTATTATAGCAGATATTTTTCGTACTCATCAAACATTTTCTCTGTCTACCCTTTTACTCTGGCAGCCAGCTCTGGGCAGGTGTAGCCTAACAGCACCTTGTTATAACTGCACCATGTATCTCTCATTTTATGTCCCATAGCTTCACTAATGCCACTGCACAAGATGTTTGTAGACGCCTATTCAACCATTCTGGGATATGCACAAAACTAGAAGTGCCAGAGATACCTCTGAGGAGATCCTTGACCATTTAGGAGATGGGAGATATTAGATAAATATTCCTCTCTTTTATTCTTGGGTAAAAAAATGAGGCATAGTCTAGTGATGGATGTTAACTAGACTTATTGTGGTGATCATTTGTATACACAAATATCGAATCACTATGTTGTACCTCTAAAACTAACATAATTTTATATGTCAGTTATATGTCAATTAAAAAGAAAAGTCTACAGACACAAAAAAGAGGCATAGTCTACACCATTTCTCAGAATCTCCAATGGGATTAAGCCTCGCTTACCCACAGGAGGAACCAGCTCAATAACGCACTCTTGGATTGACTTTCCCTTCTTCCTTGTTTCCTTCTTCTCAGTCCTCTCACTCTTGAGCCCTGAGATTATTTCTTCATACAAATGACCTGAACACAAAGTTCTTGTCTCAGTCTCCAGTTTTGGGAGGAGGAACCCTTTATACCCATTAGTTCATAAACTAGTGGTTTCTTGCCCTAAGGAATTTATAGTCAATCAGGGGACATTACATGTATCCAGCTAGCTAAAATAAAAATCAATGAAACAAAAATATACAACGGAAGTTCAGAGAACATTTAGATTGAGTGAAAAGAATCTTCACAGAAGTGATGTTTTTTCCATTGGGCTTTGAAGGAAGACTTTTTGACTTGGGATTTTGCAATGTGTGATGATGAATAATGAAAAGGCCATTCTAAATAGATGAAGAAAACAAGGACAGAAATACCCAGTCCTATTCTGGGACTGGTGTCCCAGTTTGATAGGACCCATGAGTTTTATGAAAAACGACAGTGAAGTACAAGCATGGAAAGTTAGATTAAGATCATATTGTCAAGGGTCTTGAAAGTCCAGCTATGGAGTTAAAACTTAGGGATATAGGAAAGTTATCATTTAAATTTCTATGAAGCATAATAGTGGGAAGTAAATTCAAACCATGAATATTTACTAAGAGTGTATGAAAGCTCTTGTTCTGCAATAGAAGTTGCAACAGTTGTTAGAACTGGATTTTCCAGTTTTCTCTGTGATGATTAAACTTCCTGTAATGAACTTCAAGATTTCATAACAAGTTTCAGTTGCTCAGCACTGTTGCGTGTTAGCTTACTAGGGCTGATGTAACAAAGTACTGCAATCTGTGTGGCCTAAACAATGGAAGCTCTTGGCCCTCAGTTCTGGAGGCTAGAAATCCAATATCAAGGTGTTGGTAGAGTTGGGTTCTATTGAGGGGTAGGAAGAAAGGATCTGTTCAAGGCCTCTCTCCTTGGCTTGTAGATGGCTATCTTCTCCCTGTGTCTCTTCATATTGTCTTCCCTCTATGCCTATCTGTATCCAAATTTCCCTTTTTTATAAGAACACCAATAGTATTGGATTAGGGGCCATCCTAATGACCTCATCTTAACTAACAACATCTACAATGACTCTATTTCCAAATAAGGTCACATTCTGAGGCATTGGGGTTTAGGACTTCAACAAATAAATCTTGGGGGGTCACAATTCAATCTATTACATCTAGCAGGTCTAAAACAAAAATCCCTAAAGGGAGGCATAAAGTCAGTTAAAGTTTATCTAACAAACTCTAGGTTTTGAGAAGAGAAGTTAGATGAATCCTATATATAAATATCTGCTCTCATAAGTGGTTTTAAGGAGGCTGCTAGGAGGCTGAAATTGCATTGGTGGAGTTTCCTGCCGAAGAATTCCCAGTGGGGAGATGAAGAATTCAGGTCAAAATATGGACAAATAAGAAGTGACGTAATGAAAATAAGAAAGATTTCATAGGTAAATGAGAAGAAATATTGTATAATGGGTAAATATACAAGCTCAGTTTGAAACGTCTGGGTTTCAACTCTAGTTCCATCACTTATTTGTGAATGACCTTGGACAATTTACTTCAACTTTGTAAGCCTAAATTTCACTATTTATAAAATGTACCCTTAGAGTAGCTAGCCAAGACCTTCAGATCTCCAGGTATGAATTAAAGACTAGTTGCAATATGTCCCCCAAAGTACAGAATTCACGCGGCAAGCTTTCCAAGTGGTTCTGTAGAGGCCCATTCTCCTGAATTGAGGAATAAGGGGGCACACCCCATCCATCCTTCTTCAGGGTAAACAGAACTCATAACACACCAAAAGCTCTCTTCAAAGTCATCTTCCAATCTTTAACTCCTCTCAGACTCTCCGACCCATTTTATTGGCTAGAAGTCAGCAAAGGCTTGCAAAGCCAGTTATCTGATATCATACCACACTCCAGGGGCCTCAGCCAAATTGATATTAAAATAGTTCCATTTTTATCAGCCTGTTATACTAACAAGACTGCAGTGGAATGGGCATTTTATATAGTGATATCAGGAGGGTAAAGTAATTTGGTAATCTATATGAAGAGCTTTAAAATATTCATGTTCTTTGGTCTAGTAATTCCACTTCTCAAAATCTATCCTAAGGAAATATGTTGAAATCTGGACAAATATTTCTTCACAAGTACGTTAACTGCAGGGTCATTGTTAACAGTGAAAAATTTGGAACACTCCACACTTCCAACAATGGAGAAATGTGCTGTGCTCATTTAGTGACATATTTTACAACCATTAAAAGACAGTGTTTAGGGTTAAGATGGTAAATTTCGTGTTATGTTTTTTACCACAATTTAAAATATAATGTATAGGAAGTTTTTTAACATAAGAGAATGCTTATGTTACAATATAAATGAAACACATAGGATACAAAATTATATGCACGGTATAGTTTCAATATGTCAAAAATATGCACAGGAAAAAAGTCTGGATGAAAATAAACAAAAACATTTATCACTGCTTGCTGCGGTTGGTGCTTGCTTTTGCTTTTATACTTTTCTGTGCTTGAAAAATTTGCAACCAATAAAAAAAAAGGAAATGGGGTTTAGGGGATCAAACTAGGTCACTGTCGGAACTGGAAGTAGCAGAGAATAAAGATTATAAAGGTGGGTTCTGCCCACAAGCATTCTGGAATTAAATCCTGGTTCAATTTCTCTGTAGCTCTATGCCCTTGGATGAATTCCTTAACCTCTTCCAGCCTCCTTTTTTTCGTCTGTAAAATGGGCATAGTAATGGTGCCTCTCTCATATGGTTGTTATGAGAAATCAGTGGTATAATGTGTGGATATCCAGGGTCTGGCTTTTCACTCCAGAGCTGGCAGTGCACAGTGGGCAGGAGGAGCATTCCAGAGACAGACCACCCCAGCCTGAATTCTGCCTCTTCCACCTCCTTCTAGTGACTCTGAGTGGTTCTGTAATTCCTCTCTGTTTTATTTACACTGGATATAAAATGAGAAGAATAATAACACCTATCTCATACTGTTGTTAGGAGCATTAAATGAGTTCATATATGCAATGCGCATAGAACAGTGTCTGGCCCCAAATGAAAGTTCAATAAATGTTAGCTATTAAGATGATGTCATTATGATTGTTATTATTATTATTTCCATTATCTCAAGCCACCAGATGTGGAACTGGAGCTGAGCTGCTGATCATGTTCAGCCTGGATTGTCCTGGGCTTCCTAAGATTAAATAAAATGAGAAAAGAGACAGAATTTGACAACATAAAAACTGGAAACAAACAAGCAAATGAATAGTCAAAGCAATAAAAACAACTAAAAATGACAAATGGGGAAACAAGAAATTGTAAAGTAATCTGGTAGCAAATATCACAAAGTTCTCTTTTCCTTTTTTATATAAATAACTAATAGAGTAAATAGAAAAGTACTAGGATCCCAATCGATATATTGGCAATGAGCATGGACAGCTCAAAACAGGATCCAGTTAGAAAACAAACACATGAAAAGCTTCGACTTCACTAATGCAACCTGAGTGTCACCAGAGTTTCTAGGTTTGGGGTTATCGCTTCCTTTTATTTTCAGGTAAAACAATTCAAGTCTCCAACTCGCCTGGTTCTGGGAAAGCAGTCCCTTCTGAGGATTTCAGAGGTGTGCTGAATTTCCTGGCTGCTTCTCAGGGTCTCTCTTTCTGAACTATTTCTTCCCATGGCTCCCCAACACTTTGAAGCAGCTAGTCACTGCCTTCCTTGGCTGTTCCAGACCTCTCCGATGGACTTCATCCTCATACTAGGACACAGTCACTTATTCACTGCAAGTTAACACCCACACAAGTAGAAGACAACCCTTAATAAAAATCCGTTATCAAAGTTAATCAACAATGTCCCAGGCACCATGCCTTTGAGAGTCGGGGGACAGGAGTACTGCATGTTGATGATCCAGTCACAAGCAGGCCTACGAGGACGTTTCGCTCTCTTACAAGACAACTGGAAGATAGAGGTACTTCTTAGAATTTAAATATGACAGCTTCTTCCCCCAAAGAAATTGAAGCATTGGAAAATATCCTAAGGGAATTTCTAAAGGATTAGAACAAAAAGATTAATTGCCAAAGCAAGAGAAAAAGTAAGAAATAGCCTAAATTTGGGAAGTCCACATCCATCTTATAGGTGTTCCAGAAACAAAAAAGGAGGGGAAGACATTATCAAAGAAATAAAACAAAGTAATTCCACTGAAGTACACGAATCTCTTAACTGCCCAGAAAAATGAATGGTACAAGGCACCTTCTCTTGAAATTTTAGAATACCAAGGACAATGATCCTAAAAGCTTCCAGAAAGAGAGAGAGAAAAGCACATACAAGGAGCAAGGGATCAAAATGGCACGCACTTCTCAATACAATGCTAGAAATACAATTCTAGAAAATAATAGAGCAATATCTTCAATCAATCAAATATGAGACAGGACATTTAAACTCCCACTCCAAATTAACCATGAAAGCACTCTTTCTTAGGAAACTACTGGAGGACGTGTTCCACTGCAACAGGTGCAAACCAAGAAAGAAAATGCTATGCATTCCAGGAAACAGGCGAGCTATAATCCAGGAAAGAGGAGCAAGGACTTTCCAGGATGGCAGCAACTTAAAGGCAGAGGATGTCAACTCTGCAGCAGTCCTGTAGAGCGTTCAGTCCATACTGGGACAGGATGACTGGTCATTAGGAGGAGGCGACAGTTTATTTGATAGACCGGACCATTTAAAAAATTTGACTTGACAGAGATTTGAGAATGTGGGGAAAATTGTCACAGATACATAGAAAACTAACAAAATGAAATGCAAGGCAAGTATTAACTAGAAGAAAACTGAGAAGTGTAATCATGGAGTGTAATCATAATATATAACATAGTTTTTAGTGGTGCCCCAACATTTACAAAGGCCACAATAATGTAAACACTGAACAACGATTTAACCAAAATTAAGAGATAACTCTTTGAAAAAGTAAGTCATTGAATTAGAGAAATGATTTCATTCTTTAAAAATAGATATAAATGACACCAGATGTAGTGGTGTGCTGGTAAAGGTTTAACAATAGACTCTCTGAAAAAAAAAGTTCTATGACAAATAATGAACATTTTCTCCATTACTTTCATAAGTCTAGAAAATTGTCAAAACAGTAAAGTCTTGATTTATAGTGATTGCCAATTGCATGGTGTAAATATTCCCACCATCATCAATTTCAAGGTACCAATGCCACCACGTCACTAAAGGTGGAGCTGGAAGGAGATCCACCAGTAGTGTACATTGTATAGTATTTCCACCATACAGATGCATTAGACATAAATAACCTCAAGCGGGTAATGGTAGTAACTATACAGTAAAATAATTAGGAAGTGATGAGGTTCGAGCATCTCTTATTTTGTTTTTAACATAATTTATTTAGTTGAAAGTATATATACTTTAATTTTTAATAATTAATAATAATTAACTACTAATAATTAATCAATAATTTAATTTTTAACAACTGGCTCACAAAATTCTTGAAATTAAAAGTTGACTCTCATGAGCTGGTATAAAGTGGCTCCGGCAGACCACTGGATGTATTGGAGGATATTTTAGTAGGCAGGATTCAATGTATAACTTTTTCATACTCTTTGAAAACAATGGCATGTGGTTTGCATGCAAACAAGGAAATCCAGGGGATTTCTGCATGCTGATGTGTCTCACAGGATGTTTATTACATGATTGAGTTTCTCTATAACTGTGTCTAGGATAAATGTTAAAGTCATTAATAAAGTTGTAGTAATAACTGGCACCTGATGAGAAATTCAGATACTCCCCATTTCCTTCTCATTTCCTTTTTCCACTCCTTTGTTTAGCCCATAAATTTTATTTTCTCTCCTTTTTGCCTCCATTCCTTTCCCGTCCCTCGCGTTCCATCTTGTTTTTCCCCATTTTGTCATTCCCATTGTTTCCCCCATCTTTTTGCTTTCTCCTTTTAACCTACCATCCTTTCTGCTTTCCAAAACCTTCCAGTTTCTCTCTTTTCCTCTTTAATCTTTCCTTAGTCTTTGTTTACCCTCCCTCTTCTCTTCCCCATTCCACCTCTAATATATCTATTTTTTCTTTCTTGTGTGGGTCCTGATAGATGTCTCAACAACAGGATTATTCACAAGAGTGATCAGGGTCAGTAGAGAGAGGGAGCAGAAGCTGGAATCAGGAGAGGTGGGGACATGAGAAATAGCAATATTTGGCACCACTAGGGAAAATTTTGTGGGTGAATTAAGAGTTCCAGTTCTTTGGCTAATTGCAGGAGGGTCATTTATTGACTTGAGGCCCTAGCTCTATTTGTCCAATATGGTAGCCACTAGCCATGCGTGGCTATCGAGTCTTTGAAATGTGGCAAGTCTGAATTGAAATGTGCTTTCAGTGTAAAACACACACAAGATTTCTAAGACAACATGTGAAAAAAGAATGTAAAGTATCTCGTTAGTAGTTTTTTTAATATTGCATGCATGTGAATATTTTGATATGTGGATTAAATAAAATATATTATTAAAATTAATTTCACCTGTTTCTTTTTGGTTTTTTATACATGGTTACGAGATAATTTAAAGTTACTTATGTGGCTTCCATTATTTCTTTATTCTATTGGACAGTGCTGCTCCAGTCCTTGATGATAAAGTATTTATCAAATTTCTGCAGTCTTTACTTAGGTTCCTACTATTTATCAGGACCATTTTGATTTATTTAGTTGAACTAAAAATTTCTCCCCTCCTTATACTCATCAAGTGTAGTAAATGCATGATAAACTATTTGAATTTCCTAACCACGTGAGAATTTTATTTGTTTTTCAGAAATATAATTCAGAAAAAATAACCTCTGTCACTATTTCCTCTTACTGATACTTATAATTAAGTTAGAGAAGCTTTTCTCAATTAACACTTGCTTCATACTAGACTATGAGCTAGCCCACAGCAGCTGTAGGGTGAAAGCAGCCCCAGCCCTTCCTTCTACCCAGTGGGCACCCTTGGGTCATGTGACTTTCCTACCTGCCTGCATCAGGGCCACAGTCCCTATCAAAGCCAAGACATGACATAGGCCAGCAGACTATCAGGTGGTCCATGGGTCCTCTGCCCAATGGAGATGCTCCATTTTGGATGGTGAGATAGGATCCAATCAGATTTCTTATTTTGGGAGAAGTGCCCTCAGGATGAGCCTCTGCCCTACCTATAAGCCATGCTACTGGGGCTGTAGGAAGAAATAGAAGCAACGGAAGCAATAAAGAGAAGTTGGGAATAGAAAGAGAAGCAGATTGAGAAAGACGAAGAGTCAAAGAGACGCCGAGTCATAACAGAGTAGAGAAGAGCCCTTACCCACTTTGAAGGATTTAACAAGATGGCCTGACCACCAGGACTGCCTCTGAAAGTCCTGAGAAGGCTTCGTTCCATGTCTCTGAGTCCCGGCTGTGTGCTACTGTGCTTCCTTACTTCCTGTAGTATCTTTATGTAGTTATTTTTCTGTAGTGTCTTTAAAATAAACCTCCATCCATTTGAAGTAACCCAAAGCTCTCTGTTCATTGCAACCTGTATATGAAGGCAGAAATAGGGCAGGCAGAAGTCTGAAATCACGGGAGGGTATAAGGGGAGAAACGTATGCGTGTGTGAGCGCGTGACTGTGTGAGTGTGTGTGTATGTGAGAGAGAGAGAGGGAATGGCAGGTATCTTTGAATACCAGCATGAGAAAAGAGGAGAAAGAAATGGGGGGAGAAAAAGGGGAGAGATTTTTGAAGGGAATAAAAAATGTTACATCTCAAAGTTATCAGCACATACTGTTCTGAGCATATTATTCTTAGTGTTCATTGCAAATAAAGATTTAAAGATTTTAGAAATTCCAGGTGAAGGCAGAGGGAGTGGTACACAAACTCTTGGGCACCTAGAGTAGTAAAAAAAATTGTAGGCTTTGGAGCCAGACAGACTCAGTTTTGAACCTTGACTCCATCTCTTACTGGATGATGACCTTGGGCAAGTTTCTTGTTCTCTCTGAGTCAGTTTCCTCACCTCTCAAGTGGGAGTCACCTATATGTTCTATGTAGTTTGTGGTGTGGATTAGGCAATATCTTGCACTTAGAAAGTAAATGCAAACAACAGTGATGGTGATGATGATGATGATGACACAAAATACTACTTTCTAACTTGGCATGATTCACTAATTAAATTAAAAATAAGGAAAGAAAACTCCATTCGCTGACGGTGTAAAGTATTTAAACACAGTGGGCTCTGGGAAAGGGAAGAATATGTATTTGGATACCAAAAACCCCAAGTGGTTATTTTTCCTTGAGAGGGCAATAGAGAACGTGAATGTGCTGATCAGAGTTGTTTGAGAATTTCTGAGATGGAAGAGATTTTAGAGCTTGGTTCATCCAACAAGCTGGGAGTACCCTCTCCAACATTCCTGAAGGGTGTGCACCCAGCACCTGTTTTCGTGTATATGTAGACATGTTTCTATGTTTAAGGTGGGCAGTAGAACAGACTGTTTTTGTTTTTCTTGATACAGTATTCATTTTATGACTTTTCCCCTAAAATATATGTAGAAATACATGCATTACATTTTAACGAAAAAACACCAATATCATTGTAAAAAAAATTCTTGTTTTAAGAACACACTCCCTCCTCAATTTCACATTTATGTAAAACTATTATAATCATTCCTTTTAAATTGTCGTTCCTCCTGTGGACAAATCCATGTGGAAATTTTCATCTTCACTAGTGATCTCCAGCAGTGTCACCTGAATCTTAAGTATGATAAAAACCTTGAAAAGTGTTGCTTTAAAAAAATTGGTCTGTACTCTGCAATCTGCATAAATAACACCATGCTTGTTTTCTCACTACCTTTCAAGACAAGGCCTCTAGCTTACCCCTTCCTGTGCTCGTCCAGTCAGATTGCTCAAATTATGGGGCCACCATTCCTATTCCTTCTCGGCACCGCTTGGCCTCCCATCCAATTTGATGAGCAAGATAACTACCCGAAGCTTGAAGTAAGGCACCATCAAAGTGGTCTAAGATGCTGTGGTAAACAGCATGGCAGTTCTGCAAAAAATTAAACCTAGAATTGCTGTATGACCCAGCAATTCCAGTTCTGGGTTCTGGGTATATACCCGAAAGAATTGAGAGCAAGGACTTGGGCAGATATTTGTACATCCACATTCATAGCAGCATTATTTACAATAGCCAAAAGGTGAAAACACCCCAAATGTCCGTTGATGGATCAATAGATAAACAAAATGTGGTGTATATATATATACACAACGGAATATTATTCAGTCTTAAAATGTAAGGAAATTGATACATACTACAAAATGGAAGAATCTTGAAAATACCACGCTACATGAAATAATCCAGTTACCAAAGGACAATTACTGTATGATTCCACTTACATGAGGTACCTAGAGTACTCAAATTTATAGAGACAGAGTCGAACAGTGGTTACCACGAGCTGAGGGGAGGGGGGAATGAAATGAATGAGATGATGAAAAAGTTCTGGAGATGGAGAGTGGTGATGGTTGCACAGCAATGTGAATGTACTTAATGCCACTGAACGGTACACTTAAAAAATTGTTAAAGTGGAAAATTTTGTGTTTTGTGTATTTTACTGCAATTTTTTGAAAAGTCCTGTAAGACTACAATGAATCTATGCAACATGTAATGCCAGCAGCATGCAGTAGAGGGCAAAGGAGCTTAAGCTTCACAGAAACACTTGATTCAAACTCTCCTGCAGCCAATTCTGGCCGTGCCAACCAGTCATCCACACCTGCAGCTCTGCCGGAGCCGGTGCGATCTCGGTGGGTAAGAACTGTTATCTTTGTTTTTGTGACCTCGTGAAGAAGAAATAAGGGTTCCCTGGGTCTTTTCTAAAGAAGAGATGGAACTCATGTGGATGGGAGGAAAGCGGCCTTATTCAGTTTTAGAATTTATAATTTTGCCTATATTAATCTAAAGATTAATGATTAGTGAGTGGCCTTGAGGCTATTGATCCGAGGAGCGGTGTTGCAGGCGCTGGACGGTTTGCGTTTCCTTTCGCTGGTTATCGATTAAACCTGGTCAGTCCTTCTACCCAGGGTGGATGGTCCTAGGCATTGTGGTGAGTTTTCTCTAGCTTTTGTTTTCCAAAATGCATGTTAACAACATCTGCTGGATGAGCTCTTTGGCTACTTAAAACAAACGTTGCTCCTTTACCAGTTTTTAAAGTTCTGCATTTGTGTGGTCTGTCTAAAAGTTGGGGCACATCTGATCTTAATTTTGTATAATGTAGTCCTTTCTCAGTTTCCTTTAAAAGTCAAAAGTGGCCAAAGATGGTCACATGTCTGCTGTAGAGCAGAGAATGATTAGCATTTGATTTCTAGAAGAGCTTTCTCACAGACTGCATAAACTGAGCTATCAATTAGAATTGTGTCCACTTTCTGAGTTTTATTTCAATTCTCACGAACTTATAACTCTCTTAAGAATGCATGTAGGCAAAGCCTCTCATACTTTGTGACATCTATCAGAGTGTCCCACAGCAGCTGCTTACCACTTTGGAGAAAGGCACATGGGTGAGAAGGGAAGAGGAGGCCACCATGGCAGCTAGTCCTGCCAATGGAATCAACCTTGGAAATCACATCCTAAGCTACTTCATTCAGGGTTTGAAACACCTTCAATCTGGGTTCTGGAAAGGACCGGATAGGTCTGGGTTCAAATTCATACTCTATCACTTATTCACTGGGTCACGTTAGGCAAGTCACTTAACCCCTGGGCTTTAACCCCTCCATTTGTAAAACAGGGATAAAAATATCCAGCATTTCACTGAGTTGTTGAGAGAATTGAACAAGATAATGTATGGAAAGCACGTAGCTCCATACTAAGCAGATAGGAAACACTCAAAAAAGGTCAGTCATTCTTACTCTTATGTTGCAAAGATCATTCAACATTCAATAGATTTTTAAGTCCTTTCTGTTTTTTTCACCATTGGAAGAGTTGGATGATTAAGCATTCTTTGGCCAGTTACCAATAGTCATTCATGGTGTTTTTTGACTTGGATTTTTAAATCACAAGCTATTAAGGAAAGTCATTCTCTGCTTTTTGTCTGCTCTCAGCATAGTAGTAATAGTACTGGGAATGTGATAATAATATATAACATTTATTAAATGCATCTTCCATCAAAAGTTCAAGTCCTCCTTTTGAAAATGTTTTAATGAAATGTCACAATGCAGATACATTGCCTGAGAGATAATGTCTTTTTGCTTTATTATATTAAGAGAAGTTCAAGAAGAGTTAGGGCCTCTCCCTTCGTTAGCATAAGTTCCAGATGAGGTTGTGGTATTAGGCAGTGAGAAAAGGTGGGTAAATATAGAAGCTAGACATCTCAACTCAGTTGATTCCAGATAAAGCAAATGGGATAGATTCTGCTGCATTTTTCAGATCTAGGAGCTTAAAGTAAGTTTCTAAGAATTGAGGTACTCTGTGAGAAAATGTTAAGAACAACTTTGTCAGCTTAAGGACTATAACTGCCAGTGTCCTGCCAAGCCATATTGGAGCCTGAGACAAAAGGAAAAATCAGTGATACTCATCCTGTTTTTATGACAAATTTTGATATTTCATTCATCTTGGATTTTGCATTAATTTTAACTTTTAAAAATATTTCATTAAAACATTATTTATCTTGATTACTGAGTTTCTTGACACCCCTTATAATTTGTGCCTGAAATCACCCTAGTCTTGGCCCTGACAACTGCTACCATTTGTGATATGCTAGGCATGATGACAAGTGATTTATATACATTATCTCTTTTATGCCTCTGCACAAAACCCATTTTACAGATGAGAAAATGGAACCTTTCAGCAGTTAAATAAATGACCTAAGTTAACACAGCCAGTGAGTGGCTAAGATTAGACTTGAAACAGATTTATTAATCCCTACACTAAACTCATTCTCTAACCATCATGCACGGCACCATATTAGGAATTCACAAGATGAATTCATTTGTTCAAAACATATTTTTGAGAGCATGTTAGTTACCACCTTGTGCTAAGGAATAAAATTGAAATCATTCATTCATTCATATACATTAAAAAAGTATTTACTGAGCATGTGCTATGTGACAGGCACTATTTTATGTGCTGGGGATAAAAAACTGAACAAGATCATCAGCTCCCTTCTCTCATGGGCATGAGAAGTGGAGGAGATAGTCAATAAATAAATGAACAAAACATTAGGATAGTGGTAAGTGCTCTGTTTTGTAGAGAAATAAAATAAGGTGATATGAACTAGTAGCAAGCTGGCCACTTTAGATTAGGTGGTCAAGTCAAGTCTCTTAGAGGAGATAAACTTTTAAGTCAAGATCTAAATGACGGAAGATCCAGATGAGGAAGGATTGGGAGAGGAGCATTCCAAGCAGAGGAAAAAGCTAGTGCAACGTCCCTAAGGTCAGAGCAAGTGTGGTGTGGTCAAGGAAAAAGAAGGGCAGTATGAATGAAGTGTGGAGGGCCAGAAGAAGAGGAATGTGAAGTGAGATCCCAGAAGGAAGCAAGAGCAGCTTGTGGAGGTGTTGTCATCCAGTAGGAGGAGTTTGGGTTTTATCGTAAGTGTAATAATACATTAGTTGGGACATAAGCTGCCTTATATAACAAGTGACCCCTAAATACAGTGGCTTAAAGAAGATAACGCTCAATGTAATGGCTCAATCCATGCCAGAGCTTGTAAGTAATGATATAAAACCTAAATTGAGTGGTATTGCATTTGCATTTGGGTGGCATTACAGTTCCCTGGACTGTGTATTAGGAAACTTTGAAGAATCAATATGACTCAGTGAGATATAATTTTATTGTGATTAATGTATTGTAACATATTTTGAAAATAGATTTACCTTGACTCACCATAGAGAGACAAGATAGCATAGTGGCTGGGAGCCCAGGCTGCGGACTCACCACGTATTAATTTTGTGACTGTGAGGCAGTTACTTGACCTCCTTAACCACAACTTTTCATATCTGTAAAGGGTGAATAATGATAGCGCTTACCTTACAAAGTGGTTGTTGTAAGGATCACTCCATGTCAAGTTAGTATTACTTAGCCCAATGAATGGTAGTTGTTGTTACCCAAAAAGGCAGCAAGTGGCCACTGCCTTATTTGCGTGATAGAGTCAGTATGGAGGGGAGATGCCATCCGACATGCTGAGTTGATATAAACATGTAAATCCATCAAACAGAACAAATGACTCAGGTCATCTTAAATGTGGGTAATGGATTAGAATCATGGTACTGGTAACAAATTAATTTTGCTGGATTCCAGAAATCTGGAAAATTACCATGGATGTAAAGCTGCATCAAAGAGGCTCTCTTTTTGTTTGATTTGTTCTTATTTTGATATTGGATGCTGTATCCAATGTTATATAAAAAGGATGTGACCAAGAAAGTACTACCTGGGATGGATTGGAGGGAATATCTCAGTGGAAAGTGAACGCCCTAGGCCAGGTCCAGGCTACTATCTCCACAATCCCATCCCACAGAATGCCTTTCCTGACCCTCTTCCACTGAGTGTGAGATGGACAAGGAACACCAAAATCAGTTTTCTCTCCACAGTTATGTCACAGATGGTTGAGCATTTCTGTGTCCATTTTCCTGTTTTCTATGAAACAGTTTTATAAAGTATTTTCATTTTTAAGTTATTTCGGGAAATAGCCACGTTTTCTAGAATTTCTTCATTTCAATAACCACAACAAAAAAAACCCCAAACTTGGTCAGATTCTACAGAAAGAAAAATCCAGATGAGAGTGAGGACTTATTCCAGGTGTCTTTTTGTCTTAGTTCTGCTAGTTTGTCCCCTCACCATGCCTGCATGGGTGCATGGGTGCACGTGTGCATGCGCACAACACACAGCTTCTCAGATCAACAGGAAGCATGAACAGTACCAAGAAGTCTCGCTATACCATGTTTTCCCTGCAGAGTATGCCTTTTGTTCCTCCTGCTTGTCTACGGGAGTGACCAGTCTGTGGGACATTGAGGTCAATGTGTATTGGACACATGCCGGTAGAAGCAGGAAAGCCCTCACCACTGCTGATCACCTTTCCTTGGTGTTTTCAGAGTGCCTGGTGTGGGAGGACATGAAGTTGCAGAGTTTATTAATTCAATATTAGAATCTAGCCACTTCTCGCCACCTCCCCCACTACCTTCTTTCTTGCATGAGTTGCCCTATAGTGTCCCAGGGAGTCTTCCTTGCCAGCCTTGCACTCTTCCAGTTATTTCCACCCAACAAGCAGAGGAGTCTTTAGATGTACGTCAGAATCTGCCAGTCCTTTATTCTAAATCCTCCACTGGTTTCTTATTTCAACCAGAGGAAATTCCTGCGTCCTCATAACATCTGATGTCTGCAGTCCACTTCCCCAACTGCTCTCTAGTCATTGCTTACATTTTCCGAGCATGCTCCCACATCAGGTCTTTGAACGTGTACCCGCTGTTCTCTCTCTGCAGAATACTCTTTCTCCAGACAAGATGACTCGCTCCCTCCCTCCCTTTAGATCTCTGCATGAAGGTCACTGTGTCAGAGAGGCCTTTCGGACCACCCTATGCAAAAGCTCACTCCCCAGTTGCCCCTGTCCCGCTCATCTTAGCCATTCTTCTTTCTAGCCCTCATCACCACCTAACATATACATTTATTATTTTCTTTACTGTCTCTCTTTTCTTACGCTTTGCTAGAATGTAAGCTGTGTAGGAACAGCTTAGGAACAGAAATTCCATCTGTTCTACTCACCGCTATATCCCCTGTGCCTAGAAAAGTTCCTGGCAGAGTCGGTACTTAATAAATATCTTGAATAATGAATATTGTGATAATCTTAGTTCTCCAACCATCTCTTCTGTGTCTAGTCAAACAACTTGGAGCCTGGCTCTTCTCTCAAAGTCCTCAGAATTCTGCACCCATGAGTTTCCTCATCTGTAAAATGCAGGTAATAGTACTTCCCTCACAGAGTTTTGGGAGAAATAGATGACATGATATATATGAAGGGGTAATATATATCTTGGCACACAGAAAGCCTCCAAGGAAACTCCAGTGGAAACTGGTTTTGTCATTATTACTATTATTTGGCAGTGATCCAGATTGCTTTTGCCACCAACCTGAAGACCTATGGAGGCATAAGGACAGGAACCATCATGTTTGTTTCTATGTTTTGGACCTTCCACACGTATGGGTAAGTGTTGTTGAAAGTGAGATATTAGCTCAAGGGACTCTCTATGTCCACAAATACAAAAGTTGAGGAACAACTTCATGACATTAATTCAGAGGTCCACAGGGTCGGTGTTAAATTATTCCTTTCTTTGAGAACTTATGTCCACACAAAAGCCTGCACGCAGATGTTTATAGCAGCTTGACTCATAGTTGCCAAAACTTTGAAGCGACCAAGATATCCTTTAATAGGTGAATGGATAAATAAACCGTGGTACATCTAGACAATGGAATATTATTCAGCGCTAAAAAGAAATGAGCTGTCAAGCCATGAAAAGACATAGAGGAACTTTAAATGCATATTACTAAGTGAAAGAAGCCAATCTGAAAAAGCTACATTCTGTATGATTCCAACTATATGACATTCTGGAAAAGGCAAAACCATGGAGACAATAAAAAGATCAGTGGTTGACAGCGGTTGTTGGGGATGAGGAGGAGGATGAGTAGGTGTAGCACAGAGGGTTTTTAGGGCAGTGAAAATACTCTGTATGATACCATAGTGATGGACACACATCATTGTACATTTGTCCAAACCCATAGAATGTACAACATCAAGAGTGAACTGTAATGTAAACAACGGCTTTGGGTGATTATGATGTGTCAATGTAGGTCCATCAATTGTAACAAATGTACCACTCAGGTGGAGGATGTTGATAACAGAATCTGTGAATGTGGGCAGATACAGGAGATATGGAAAATCTCTGTAACTTCCCTTAATTTTGCTGTGAACCTTAAACTGCTCTAAAAAAAAGAAAAAATAATAATTAATCTAAAAAATTCAAAAAGTTAAGCACACTCTGCTTTGGCAGCCTGGGTTTAGTTCCCAGGTGTAGAACCACACCACTTCTCTGTCAGTAGCCACACTGTGGTGGCAGCTCACATAGAAGAACTTGCAACTAAAATATACAACTATGTACTGAGTCTTTGGGGAGAAAAAGAAAAGAGGAAGATTGGAAACAGATGTTAGCTCAGTGCAAATCTTTGCCAGCAAAAGAAAAAAAAAATTACTTTCAAATTTCCTAAAGCTTTCAGGCTACCCAAAGGAGATGTGAAGGAGGGTGTTGAGTATGACCTGGCAGTGAAGTTCCTAAGTTGAACTGAGGCACTTCTGCCAACTATTATATTTCTCCCTTCTGGGAATCCTGACTTGCCTCAGAGAGGGGAATATGGCACAGTTACTGATTTGGAAATTTATTACCCAATCTCTGAGATCAAGTCAAAGACTCAGTACATAGTTTGAGACCCTATTCCAGACTCTTGGTGAATAGAGTCAGATGTTGGAATTTTTAAAAAATAAAAACCCTACAGGATTTAACAAATCACATAACCACTTAACATTACATGCTGTCTTTCTAGGATTTTGAACTCCCCTTCATCATTCACATGAGGAAACCAGCAATAAAATCCTTGGAATTACAATGAGACACATCAGAAGCATTTATGTATTTTGTTGTATTGTTATGTCAGCATGTGGCTGGGCTTCAAAGCTGCCAGAAGAAAGAGAATTGACAACCAACTGCTCCAATATGTCTCTAAGAAAGGTTCCTGTGGACTTGACGCCAACCACCACCACCCTGGATTTATCCTACAACCTCCTTTCTCAACTCCAGAGTTCAGATTTTCATTCTGTCTCTGAACTGAAAGTTTTGATTCTATGCCATAACAGAATCCAAGAACTGGATATCAAGACCTTTGAATTCAACAAGGAGTTAAGATATTTAGATTTGTCTTACAACAGACTGAAGATTGTAACTTGGTATTCACTGGCAGGTCTCAGACATTTAGATCTTTCTTTCAATGACTTTGACACCATGCCTATCTCTGAGGAGACTGGCAACATGTCACACCTGGAAATCCTAGGTTTGAGTGGGGCAAAAATACAAAAATCAGATTTCCAGAAAATTGCCCATTTACATCTAAATACTGTCTTCTTAGGATTGAGAACTCTTTCTCATTATGAAGAAGGTAGCTTGCCCATCTTAAACACCACAAAACTTCACATCGTTTTACCAATGAACACAAATTTTTGGGTTCTTTTGCATGATGGAATCAAGACTTCAAAAATATTAGAAATGACAAATGTAGATGGCAAAAGCCAATTTGCAAGCTATGAAACTCAACAAAATCTTATTTTAGAGAATGCCAAGACATCTATTCTGTTACTTAATAAGGTTGATTTACTCTGGGATGACCTCCTCCTTATCTTCCAATTTGTTTGGCATACATCAGTGGAATACTTCCACATCCAAAATGTGACTTTTGGAGGTAAGGTTTATCTTGACCACAATTCATTTAACTACTCAAATACTGTAATGAGAGCTGTAAAATTGGAGCATGTACATTACAGAGTTTTTTATATTCCACAAGAGAGAGTCTACTTGCTTTTTACCAAAATGGGTATAGAAAACCTGACAATATCAGATGCACAAATGCCACATATGGTGTTCCCGACTTGTCCTTCAAAATTCCAATATTTAAATTTTGCTAATAATATCTTAACAGATGACCTGTTTAAAAGATCTATCCACTTGCCTCATTTGAAAACTCTCATTTTGAAGGGCAATAAATTGGAGACACTTTCCTTAGTGAGTTGCTTTGCTAACAACACATCCTTGAAGCACTTAGATCTGAGCCAAAATCTGTTACAACATGAAAATGATGAAAATTGCTGGTGGCCAGAAACCTTGATCACTATGAACCTGTCATCCAATAAATTTGCTGATTCTGTTTTCAGGTGCTTGCCCCAAAGTATTCAAATACTTGACCTGAATAATAACAAAATTCAAACTGTCCCTAAAGAGATGATTCATCTGAAGTCTTTGCGAGAGCTAAATCTTGCATTTAATTTTCTAACTGATCTTCCTGGGTGCAGTCATTTCAGAAGACTCTCAATTCTGAACATTGAAATGAACTTAATTCTCAGCCCATCTCTGGATTTTTTTCAGAGCTGCCAGGAAGTTAAGACTCTAAATGCAGGAAGAAATCCATTTCGGTGTACTTGTGAATTAAGAGATTTCATTCAGCTTGAAAAATATTCAGAGGGCATGATGGTTGGATGGTTAGATTCATACATCTGTGAGTACCCTTTAAGTCTAAAGGGGACTCAGTTAAAGGATGTTCACCTTCCTGAACTATCTTGCAACACAGCTCTATTGATTGTCACCATTGTGGTTGTCATGCTCATTTTGGGGATGGCTGCGACTTTCTGCTGCCTCCACTTTGACCTGCCCTGGTATCTTAGGATGCTACATCAATGGACACAGACATGGCACAGGGTTAGGAAGGCAACCCAAGGACAACTCAAGAGAAATGTCCAATTCCATGTGTTTATTTCATATAGTGAACGTGATTCCGCCTGGGTGAAGCATGAATTGATCCCCAAGCTAGAGAAAGAAGATGGTTCTGTGTTAATTTGCCTTCACGAGGGAAACTTTGACCCTGGCAACAGCATTACTGAAAGTATCATAAACCACACTGAGAAAAGCTATAAAATCATCTTAGTTTTGTCTCCAGACTTTGTTCAGAGTGAGTGGTACCGTTATGAACTCGACTTTACCCATCACAATCTCTGTCATGAAAATTCTAATTACATAATTCTTATCTTACTAGAACCCATTCCACTCTACTGCATTCCTACCAGGTATCCTAAGCTGAAAGCTCTCATGGAAAAGAAAGCATACTTGGAATGGCCCAAGGATAGGCGTAAATGTAGACTTTTTTGGGCAAATCTTCGAGCTGCTATTCATGTTAATTTAGTAGAAACCAGAGAGACGTGTGAACTACAGACATTCATAGAGCTGAATGAAGAGTCTCAAGGGTCTGCAATTTCTCTGATAAGAACAGACTGCCTGTAAAACCCTCCCCTCCTCTAGGGAAATTGAGGTCTACATACACTGTTACGATATAAATTAATACAATCTTTATGGTGGCAATTTAGCAATATCTATTAAAACGAAAAACAATTGTTCCTTTATGTCAGTTCCTTGAAGGATTTCTAAGAATGTATCCTATAGAAACACAAGTTTGCAAAGGTTTGTGTAAAAAGGTGTTCATCCCAGCATTGTTTATAATCATGAAAAATAAACAGCTCAAGTATCCACAAAATAAGGATTGATTCAATAAATTATAGTACCTTAATGCAATAGAATATTACACAGCCACTAAAAAGAATGAGGTAGTTATATATTTACTGGTATGAAGAGAATTATATTAATATATTGGTTTATACACTAAAATAAAAGTCTAAAGGAATCCATACCAGTACATTGGCATAGTAACAGTGGCTTGGGTCTGGGAGGTAAGATTATAGGGAGCATTTGGTTTCTATGTTGTACATTTCTATGATGTTGGACGTGCTTAGAATGAATCTGTATTTCTTTTGCAAGTAGATAAAACAATAAAGATAATTGTTAAAGCCTACGTATCCTACTCATTTTGCTTGATTCTTCCCTTCTAGTCTCACAGATCGTAGAAAGAGAACACTCTCTCCTGAATTTTGGAAAATTACATTTCAAAAACAAACATCATGTTACTTCCCTGATTAGAAAAATTTCTGTGGCTCACCCACATGACAAAGGAAGAAAATTTCATGCTTGTTTAAGATCTGACACCAATCTTCTGTGACCTCCTCTCATCCTATCATTGAGCCCTATCAAGTTATTGGCCATTTCCCGAACATTGAATCTTCTTTCATGCCCCCAGACCCTAGAATTTGGCATCGTGCCTGCCTGTAATATCTTTCCTGCCTTGGTTTGTTCAGGAAATCTTTCAGATCCTTCAAGGCATAATCCAAATGTCAATTCTTCTTTGAAACCTTCCTCACTTCTTCCCCTAAGCATGTTGCTCCTTGATTCTCCCTAACACTGTGGGCATATCTCTATTACAAAATTGATTAAATATGTTTTTAAAGTTTCCTTTTCCCACTAGACTATGAACGCCTCAAAGGCTAGGATAGACTTCCCTCTGCCTTTGTATGAGTAGAAATTTGCTCAGTCCCTGGTTCAGAGAAGGTGTTCAATGAGTGGATGTTGTGTTTGCTAGAGGAACTTCGCTAGTAGGGACTCAACTGGCTTCAGGAAAGGTAGTGGAATTTGGAGGCAAAATTCTGAGAAGCTGGAGAGGAAGAGCAGAAGTAGGTTAAAGTCAAATGAGAAGAAAGAGAATCTAGAATTGAAGGATTCCTGAGTACACTTTGCATCATGTGAAAGTGCCAATATTTGATTGCTCTTGACCTACAAAAACATCTATTTCATCTCATTTAATCTAATAAAACTGATAACCTAAGCAGGGTATGATTGGGTTCAGCATCTATTTTATTTCCATATAGTTTTTGTTCTTATGAATTCCTCATACTAGTGGTCATTTGAAAAATTGTACTCAAGATGGTCAATCTGAGAGTATACGGAGAGGGTTGGGTGTCTATTTAGAAGAGAGGTTGTGCTACCATTTGGTCGGTGACCAGTCTACTCGGAGGAGTTAGAGTTCAGCAACTTTGAGGCTGAGTGTCTCTCTTCCTCCTCCCTGGTGAGCCCACAGCCTGTTTTGGTAGAAGGGGGAAACCACAGTAGAGTGAGGGCAGAGAACGGTGAGAACACCTTTCCTCCCAGGCTCTCAGTAGCTGGGCTGCTGATCTTAGTGTGACTCATGGCTTCTGGAGGAGTCAGACAGAAACTGTACGAGGATTTTGGAAATCTTGAGGAAATCTTGAGTCTCTCAGTGCAAGACTCTTACTTCTAAAGATTAACTAATTGGGAACTTACAAAGAAAGTAACATTAGCGCTAAAGTCACCAGGATTTAGTTACTCCATGGTAAAATTCTCAGTTTAGGAATACAGTTTTAAAAATAGATATAATTTATTACAACTTAGTAAATAACACATTAGGCCTAGCTCTCAGCAACTGTTGTTTCAGCAGCTGGACAACCTTTAAATCTAATCTATCAGACCACTGCATTGTTCCTGTCTCAGCAACTTCCATACCATCCAAAATTTCCTAATATGCTTGGTTTGACTGTTTCGGCTCCTGGTAAGAGAAAAGTAATTTTACATGAGTTTAACGTTGGGGCTTGAGATACAAGTAGGACCTAGCCTAATGCAACCCTGATGATATACTTCTATCTAAGAAATTTCAGATTTCAGCAAATGACCCACTTTCCTGCATCGTGATGTTGATGGGAAAGAGAGCACACACAGGCTGTGTGCTTTAAGAGATGCCAGTGTAAGAACTCTGCTTGTGTTTTGAAAACAACTCTAGGTGAACTTGCAAGTTTCTTTTTATTTCTCCGCCATTTGCCAACCTGGAGCTTCTTCCCTTTTTTTTTCCTAAGGAGACTGAGCTCTGTATCGATGTGGTTGGAGTCTGTCTGTGGACTCCTTAAGCGGCCTTCACAATCCCCATGCATCTCTGCAGATAAGTGGCAATGTTTTCTGGATGTCAACAGTCTGGTGTTGACAATGGTCCACATTTTCTAAATGTGGCAAAGAGGGCTGTACTGAAATGGGGTCATAATCCTCAAATTCAAGTGGTTTGGGAGGAGAAGTGACGAGGTTTAAATCTAACTCATGGCAAACGTTCCCTAAGGTCCAACTCTTTCATCTATTTTAGTGAACCGCTCAAGAAAAGCACAGACTAGGAATATCTAAACTGAATGAGAATTTAGAGTTTCTCAAGCATAACTCTCACTTTCAAACGGGGAAATTGAGGCTTTAGAATTTTAAATAACTCACCCAAGCTGGAGATCAAACATTAGTCTTTTAACTCCAAGATAATGTTCTTCCTTCCAATCCACAACAAGGTGGCTTTTATGTTTTGCATTTGATTTTATTATCTGGACCCTTTCATTTCTGTTCTCAAGATCAGAGCTCTGGATTGGGCCCTTTGCATATCCTGCCTATACTCCCATAATCATTTCAGATCTAGACCCTGTCGGTAGTCTCTCCCTACTGCCAAAGCATCCTGTATTTGCCCCCTGATTCACATCCCTGAAACAACATTCTTGTTCTATCCGGAACTCACTACGGAGGCTGCTCCTCAGATTAGCCACCTTTTGTCCCCAACGCAGAACGTGTTCTCTATGTAACGGATGAAGAATGATTGAGAGCATGGTTTCCCCTGGAGGTTTTGAGGACAACTTCATCACTGGTACCCTGCAGGGGATGCTTCCCACGATCCCTGAGCTCAGTTTTCACCTGATGTGTTGTGCCACATGGTGTGCTCTTGGTATTGATCTCAGCCCTTTACAGGGCTCCTTGAACAATCACTTGAGGAAAGGGGTCTGATAGCGCGTTTTGAAGTCCCCGAAGGTGGCAAGCACAGTGAACAACCCCTGACTGTGGATTAGGAGGTGGTCCACAGCTAGACATCTATTTTAACAGCCAGCTGTGATACATTGCTCCCCTTCACACACAAGGGGCCATGCAGATGCCGGCATATGTTGTGTTCCAGTTGTCCAAGGACAAAGATGCAGCCATGGGTGGGGTTATTCAGGGTCAGGGTTAGGGAGGTTTGGACCTCCTGGCCAGCACAACTCCAAATACCAGCTGCAAATCTCTCCCTTCACAATGAGAGGTACTTGTCTTTAGAATGTGTCTTGTTAGTGGTGCCCAAGCTGACTGAGTGATAAATACTAACAATGCATGCATATTCTAAAAATTACTTTGAAATATTTGAATGAAAATCCAGTGGAGTGGATTCTAAATCCATTCACATTTTTCCAAAACATGTCAATATTACCTTTTCCCTGCAAATCTTTGCTCCAATCACATTTCCAGTGAAGACTTCCTGAACGACCTCGTTGAAAATGGCGGCACTCATTATCCACCTTCCCTGCTTTTTATTTTTCCATAGCATTTGCCACCTTCTAAACTACCATCTCATTTTTCTATTTATGTAGCTTATTCTCTGTCTTCCCATACTAGATTGCAAACTCCTTTAGAGCAGACATTTTGTCTGTTTTGCTCACAGATGTTGTCTCCACCTCGGCCTGGAACAGTGCCTGGCACATAGCTACTCTCCAAATTTTCCTGAAGGAAACATAGTTTGTGGACCTGCTATTGACTGGCCTCTTCTGTTCTTCTGATGCTGCCCACTTCAGTGTCAGTGCTTATTGTTGTAAATCAGAGGTATAGATTTTACTCATCAGGAAGCATTCTTTACCTTCAATAGTGTATTTTTGCTTACATTTTCTGGGACCTGCCATCACTGGGTTGTCTCCCCTCACCCTCCACCTTTGGCTCTTCTCTTTACTTCTTCTTATTGGGATCTTCTTGATCTCAGGGGTTTGCCGTGGGCAGCCCTTGCACTATTTCAGAGTCTGCAGATTCTATAAATCACCACAAAAGGGGTTTATGGGTTTCCCCCACTGCTGCCCCTATTCTTGTTGCTGTATTAGCCTTTCAAGAGGAGAAGGGGAAGTTCTGGCCCAATAAGGCCTCTGCCACTTGCCTTTGCCTCAGTCTTCTTTCCCCTCCCCTATCCTCAGCTCTATGGATAGTCTTCCTTGAATTTTCTAAGTTCATCTTAGGGCCTGGGACTGCCAAGACTGGCAGTATTCTCTAAGTGGGATGTTCCTGGCCCAGACCCAGACCCACATGGACCCTGGTCTTCATTTGTCCTCTTTGAGATGCTTTCTGACCCTCCTCCTTGCACATACAGTCAAACCATATATCCCAAGGAGCTCTGGAACTCGCACCTATGGGGTCCTCTCAGAGACCAGCGGTTTGGCCCCCATTTGAGGTAGAGAGCCTGGCAAGCAGATCACTCCTGCTGGCTGAAGCAGTGTGGGGTCACCCAAGACTGGAGCACCAGCATGGTGCTGACGCTGATTTAGGGCGACTCTCACAATGAACACAGGACAACTTCAGGGGTCTGGGCTACCAAGTTTTTACCACCAACCCTTGGGTTTGAGCTACCAGTGTGGGGAGGGCCTGTGTCCATCTGTGTTTTCATTGTGGTGCCACCTCCTGTCTACAGCACCTGAGGATGGCAGGCGTGGTGGCAGATGATCCTTACCCTGTGCTCCCCCTCATCCCCCAGCCTCTAGCATCCAGGATGAGAATCGCCATTGCTGGAGGCTCTGAGCCATGTTTTAGGTAGTCCTTCGAGGATGATTCTCAAGACTGAACACCAATGGGCTTTCAGTCAATGTCCTCTCTTGCCTCCCATTGACGTGGTGACATAATGCTCTCTCTGTCTTAAGCCACACTGAGGAGGGAAGGACATATCTTGTGGGAGTGGAAATGTGCCTCTCTCTTCATGCATGAACCCCTCACCTGCCCTCCCCACTGTGGTTGTGTGTGGAAGGGAAGAGTTCAGTCAACATCGAAACAGCTCCCATTCTAGGAATGCAGTGATTACCACCTCAAGAGTCCAAGAGATGACATGGCTAGAAGATGCCTAGCTCTATGTATACACCATAAAATTCTGAATGGTAAACTTAGGACCAGAAAACAATTATTGGGTCACATCTTCCTGCATACTTTGGGGAAGACTTGCATCAATGAAACACAGTACTAACCTTTAAGAGAGTCACTGGATGGAAGTGTGGATGGATGACGAAGCATCATGAGCAGCAACATAACCAACATTACAGACATGCTGTTAGGGAGCTGAGGAGGCAAGAAGATATACTGTTTAATGTCAACAGGTGCTGAAGAGCCATCTCCTTACAATTAACTACAGCACTGCTAACATTTGCTGCTGGTGGATGATATAAAATTAACCAGGAACAGTGCATTGGGCAATAAAATGCCCGAAGAGATGGTCCCTGGATTTGAACAGCAAGAGATGGTGGTTGGACCCTACAAAGAATCTTCCATTCACCAACTGGACAGTAAACAAGACATAAGTAACTCTTCTCTACCCACCTCCATTAATAAGTCACTATACCTAACATGGGTGCATACATTGTGAAAGATTTTAAAATCAGATTATTTATATAGACAGAAGCCCTGCACTGCAAGCAATCTTTTCTCTGCACACCATGGAGGTAGCTCTGAGAAAGACAGTATCCTGCTTTATGCGGCCAGGAGGTATATTGTTTATTTCTTGGTGGCACAACGACTTGTTTTCGTTTCAGAGTAAGTAAGTCACCGGCAGCAGAACAGTGTTTGCTTCGAGTGCTAATGGATGATGTGGTGAAATCCAGTGGTGAGACTTATGGGTCCGACAGAATGGAACAGGCAAACGCTAGAACCACATTAAGGTTTTTGGAAGTTCCTCTTATGGTTTTATAAAAAACTGAAAGGGGAAGAGGCATTTCTTATTTTATGTCATGATGTGTTAAAGCACCACATTATTAAGTTCTGTTCCCCCACTAGAGGAAGTTAGATCCTTTGTTGTGCTCTGGAACTTTCTAAACCTAAGGACCTGCAGTGTTTAACTTCCTGGCAGCAGTACCTTTGTGACCCTGGGAAAAAAATAGGCCAGAGAAAGATGCTGGAGGAAGCTATACCAGGTTATCTTTAATGGTCTATTGAGACTAATATCTTCTTTTGGTTCCTGGACTCACTAGCCCTGGGGAGATCCAGAGACTCATCAGCCCTCAACCTCCTCCTCGTTCTTTTATTTCTGGAAAAGAGTTGAATCAGTCTCCATCATGCTATCTATAATATCCTAGCCTTGTGTGTGACAATACAAATTGCTAACTCTTCTTGAGGTTTACGGGTGACGGCCTCTGTTCTAAGGATGTCATAAGTTATATTTGTTAATTCTCATAGACCTAAGAATTAAAACTTATCCTTATTCTCATTTAACAGATAAAGTATTGAAGGTACCACAAAGTTAAGGTTTCATGGCTAGTAAATGACAGAAATCCAAGACATTCTAATTAAAAAGCCTGCTTTCATATCTACTCTGCTTTCCTAACTTCCCAGAGCTTAGTCACTAACTCTTGGCTTCTTTCATATTTATAGTCACCCTGGAAATACTTGTTCCTGCTAGACCCTAGTGTTGGATGGAGGTATCTTGTTGCTTAAGAGCAATTCTCATCATTTAGTGTGTAACCCAAATGCTACCAGTACTCACCTTTGTAGCCTGTGGCTACAAAGAAGGGACATCAAAATGAACCACCTCAAATTCTTATCCTTGTTCCCACCTGCTTAAGCAGGTCTCTGGCCCTCCTGCAAAGGTCCCTGTGAGTATTTCTATGAGTCCCAAGAAGCCTAGCTTGTGTTCACACACCACACCATCAGCTACACTCACTATCTGGTGCCATCATCATCTACTGTGCCCTAGCCAACTCAGGTGGCTAGTCCTGGGGTCTCTCAAAGTCCTTGAAAGAGCCCTTCACTATGGACATTGCTGAATGAAGATTCCTTCTAGACAACGCTAATGTCCTTGCTAAGGATGCTTTCTCCTGATAATCCCAAAGCCATTTATTCTTGAGGTGAGGAGCTATGCAGAATTCCTTGTGGTGGTACCTTCAGGATCTCTCCTCAAAACTGGCTGTCAACGTCTCGGCATTCCAAAGCTGCCGTGTTGGGATCCAGAGGCTCAGAGAGTCCCTGGTGAAATCCCCTTGTTCAGCACTCACTCCCACACTTCATGGGAGCTCCAAACCAGTCCAGGGGGGCACGGAGCATGAAACAGCACCCCATCCTTTCCCTGTCTTTATTCCTCCCCACCTCTCCTTTTCAACCCCCAAAATACCCTTCCCTCCTCCTACCTATGCATATCGCTTGGTGTGTATACATGGAGAGTGAACCTCACCCAACTGCCAAATGTCTATTCCCAGTTGGGGTTCAGCTAAGACTCTGCTACATATTCTATGCAAGTTGGACGAGGAGGTTTGCCCCATAAGGAGGCCCAGGAGAGGATGGAGGGGGAGAAATTAACTCCATTGTCAGAATCTTAGAAAAACCTTAAAGCAAACATCTTAGCTTTCCCAAGCAGGAAGCTGGACTAATAGAAAAATAATAGAACTAATAGAAACAAACAATGATTTTGTTTTTAATTTCTAAATCCCTCTGTCTTAAAACTCAGCTTCAGGCCCAAGAATAAAAAAGACAAAATGATATAGGACCATCATTAAAAAGGAAAAACCAAACCAAGTAAAAAAAGAAAAAGAAAAAGACCAAGAGAAAAAGAAACAGCAGGAGCCGCCGTAAGGCAACTTCTCATTTTGCGGTGTGCATCTACGCTTACAGCAAGGGCCCCGGAGAAGCCGAACGCCCAGCGCTGGGGTTAAACGCAGTTTCACTTCGTCGTTTGGTCCCTCATTGGCCCTTCCGGCTTCGGAAAGCAGAAGTTCATGACATGAAAATAGATCCCATTGTGCATGCAAGAGCAACGCCATCAGCAAAGCATCTCTTCCTATTAGACCACTTCTTCAATTCTCAGGTTGCCTCTTTGTAACCCATTTATATGGACTTTATTAGAAACCCTGATTAGGCTTTTGCGGGAAGCTACGGAGTGTTTGCTGAAGCATTTGGCCACTTAGTGTTTTGTAAATTCTGCAATAAATTGCTTAATGAGCCCTCGTGTCAGGGAAAGAATGTACCGTGAGAACCATTCTGACCTCCGCAGCTCACCTTGACCGGGGGCACCTGCCACATCACATTCTTCAGACGGCGGAACTGCAAGCGACTCGTGCGTGGGATTGGAATGTTACAAGAAAGCTGCCCTGGTTTTCTTTTGTTGTTCCCCACTATTCTTCTTCCCCTTCACTACCTCCGAAAGGCGTAGAATGGGGACGCTTTTCGGATTTACTTAATTCTTACTCCTGCCCCAAATCAGATACAACTGAAAACACACTTGGAAACCATGGAAAATTTTCCATGGAAAACCATGGAAAGCTAGAGGACCTTGCTGCCTCACCTGAAAGCCTGTTAGAAATGGAGAATTTCAGGCTCCATCCCAGATCGACTGAATCAGAATCTGCATTTTCACTACATTCCCGGCTGCTTCCTCTGCACAGCAAGGTTTGAGAAGCACTGGGAAAGAAAGCGTTAATAATGAGCTGCGGTCTCGCCCCCAGGGGCGGGGCCCTTGTGTGAAATTTGGGGTTACAGCGACACCTTGTGGTTGTGATAGTAGTTGCTGCTGAGCTTTCCGGCTGGCAAGCTACGTGTGACACAACAGCTGTTAGTGTATTTGTCAGTCCCTGGAGGAAACAGAGGACCTGACAGTTGTCCTAGTGCCCACAGGTCTCCGAGTTCGGCCTTTCTCCTCCACGCTGCCAGTTGAGGAGATATGGGCCCTCTTCCAATGACGGCTTCTGCTTGAGCTTAGAACGGCTTATAGGCTTAGTCATCTTGTGCCTTAGAAACAGCAGGATTAACAGAGCTCAAGGAATTTCTTGCCTCTTCACAAGATTTTTCATAAAATTCATAAAGTCATTAAAATACAAGAGGCGCAAAAGACCCTTTTGGCAACCCTTTAGAGGAGTGGTCCCCACCTTTGAAGTATGAAGATCACCTTATGATAATGGTTGATATTTATTGAACATTTACTTTGTTTCAAGCACTGTTCTAAGCGCCTGGATGCCTTTAGTCACTTCAACCTCAAAACAGTTCAGTGAAGAAGGCACTACATTATCTCTGTTTTGTAGATCTCAGGCTGACAGCAATTTTGTTTGTAGTATTTGTTGGCTGAGAAAAATCTATACTAACAAGAAACCATTATTCTAAATGTAGTAACTCTTGAAAATGAATTTGCATTGAATTAAACCCAATCACTTCTATACGATTTGTAGAAGCATGTATATATATCTTGGGAAGAGTAGTACAGGTGTCTGTGATACGATATCTACCCAGCCCTCAGGGTGTTTGAGGCATACATCGACTTGGGGCCTCTGGCCATAGCTCCAAAGATCTCCAAAGGGTTCATAGCCCACGGTCTGGGAGCCCCCATGGGGAAGCACACGCCAAATGCTTTAATCATGCTCTACCATACATTCCTGAACACGCCTGATTTCATCTGGTCTCTGATGACCAGAGGATCAGGCTGGCCTTGGCCTTGGACGGCAGACTTTGGTGGAGTAGCAAATGAGGAAACTGACTTCAGAGAAGTTGCCCATGATTATACTTCTAGCTTGAAAAGCTGTGCATAGAAACAAACAGAGCCCACGGCCTGTTTCCAACCCTCTGTTCTCCAACCTATACACCCCAGGAAGAATGATTTTCCTAAAACATGGTTCTGTTTGGGTTATTCCCCAACTCAAAATTACCTCCATCCAGCTGGTTATGTGAGGTAATGCTCGTTCTGATCACCTTGGTTTTCAAAGCAAAATCTTACACCAGCCAACCTGCTTGTTGCCACTCCCTTCCTGCCCTCTGTGCTCCATCTAGACCATTCCTCTTGTCCTCTGTGTTGCCATTGGAGAATGAGGGCCTCAGAGGAGACCCCTAGAGGCTAAGGTGACCCTCCCTGGGAAATATTGCCGTGGTTAAGTCAGTTAGAATGCAGGGTTAGGTCCTACACAGACACAGAAAAACAACTGTGGCAAGTAACAGAGTTAGACAGGCTGCTCTCAAGACCAAGCACGAGTTTGCTTTGAAAAGTATAGTTACCAAGTTGACCAGGTAAGTTCACATGCTGGTGGGTATTCTGTTTTACAAGCCCTCACGGGAAGAAATAGTCCTGAGTATGGGTGAGGCAGGGATCCAATTTTGAGTTTTTGCCAATGGCTGACCAATTACCTTAGCATTGTTTTTTGAATAATTTGTCCCATTCGAACTGATCTGTAAAGCCACTTCTGCCATATATCAAATTTCCATAAATGCAGGAGTGTCGTTCTGGACTCTATTGTTTCCTTATTCTGCTCATCAACCTCTGTGCTGACACTGCACTTCTCCATTATTTGCTCTTTAATGTTCATTTAGAATCAGTTTGTCAAGTTCCACGTACACACACTAAAAGTACCGACCAATATTTTGTTTGGAATTTCTTTGAATTAAAGATTAATATGGGGAGAAAAAACGTCTTCAAGATAATGAATTTTCCTCTCATGAATATGAACTCTCCTCTTCTTTGGGTCATCTTTAATTATATTCCACAAAATTTTACAATTTTCTTCTTCAAGCATCCACATCATTTGTGAGATTTCTTCCTAGATAATCTTATTTTTATGCTATTATAAATAATATAAATGTGATCTTTAAAAAAATTATATCTTTTAACTATTTTTGGCAGTGTATAGAACATAATTAATTTTTGTATCTTGATCTCAAAGCCAGCAATCTGTATCATACTAGCTAACATTTATAGAATCCTCACCATGTGCCAGGCACTGTTCTAAGTATTTTGTGTGTATGGAATTCATTCGATCTCACAATGACTCTGTGAAAGAGCTAGCATTATTATAACTGTTTATAGATGAGGGATCTGAAGTGCAGGGAGGTTATGTAAATTGTCCAACATGCAGGGCTATAACCACAACACCATATTCGCCTCTTAACCTTGTTAAGCTCTTGCATTAATTCTAATAATTTGCATGTCTATTCTCTTAGGTTTTCCACGTAAACAACAAAAACAGTAAAGTAAGTACTTTAAAAGGCAACTAGCAAGCACTTGGTTATGCCCTATTAAAGCAGTGCACGGGGTGTGTGTGTGTGTGTGTGTGTGTGTGTTGGGAGGAGGAACTTTATGAAGAGCAGCATTCTCAAAGTGAATGGAATTCGCCAGACCCTTGGGACTGCTGGTATACTTCCCGAGGAGCAAGGAATTCCAGGCATTGCAGCACTAGCCAAGTCAGGACATCCTCCCAGAGGCCCGCAGGCTCCAGGGAGGCCTGAATAGGGAAAGAGGCCCAGGGCCAAGCCCAACAGAGGGTGTCAAATGACAGGCCTGCCCCTTACCACTCTCCACCTCCAGATTTGGGCTGAATCAAAGGGCCATTCAGACCCCTCCTTTTCACAGACGGAGGCCACTGGGTCCATCCCCCGAGGCTGAATCACAGCAATCCCACGGGCTTCTGCTCCAAACAGGCTTGCGTTGGAAACCACAATATACTTGGCTCTGGTTTTACACACACTACTTTCCTGGTGCTGCAAAAAGAAGGAATTAGAAGAATGAAAGTGAGAGGTCTTGAGGGACAGGGAATTCTTTTTCCAGTCTAGTGAGTGAGGTTAATAAGTAGAAAAATAAAACTACTCTCCATGAAGGGTCTTTGGAAGGGTTACCAGGCCATGATAATTAAAAGCAAATTAAAAGGCTCTATCATTCATTCGGCGGCAGTCGCCTCTCACAGCCCTGAGGGAACTGAGTGTACAGCAGGGCGTCCAGGAGCGGGAGAGAGGAGGAGGAGGGGGCGGGGGGAGCATGAAGGGCTGTGTTTTCTCAGAGGTGGGGTGGTAACGTTAAGAAGTAGGATACCCGCCTGTGTTTCAATCTGTGGCATCCCAAAGGCTAATTCATGAATTAGGGAATTGACTGAATGATCATCTTCCAAAACCCTGCTGCAAATTGGACATTTGTTCACGCATTTCGAAGGAATATTTTCTAGTGCTTGGCGAAGTGTGGAGAAAAACAAGCCACCCTCGGGTTTGGGTCACGTCGAGTGAGTCACTTGAATCTCTCTGGTCTCCGTTTCCTCTCTGTCAAATGAAGGTGCAACTAGATCAGTTCTTTCCAAACAGTGGCCTCCTGAGTCCTCGCTGAAGCCTGGAATAGGTAGAGGAAGGGAAATGGAGATATTTGAGCCATTTAGCCCATGTCTGTTTCTGTCATCTTTGACCTCAGACCATTTTCAACACAACGTGGTGGAGCACTTCATTCTCACAAGCCTGTTTCTGTGACGTGCTAACTCTGTCAGCAATTCCAGGTGACCCCAGAGGTCAGAGCCACTGCCTCTGTGCTGGTTTGGCCACGTTGTAGGGGGTGTGGAAGGTTCCTGCCAACATCATGTCTTTCTCAAGGAGACTGAGGAAGATTTGTGGTGACACATATGGGTGGTGAGTACCCACAGGTTCTGTGCTGCTGGCTTTGGGAGGTAGCCCTGT
The DNA here is from genome assembly GCF_021613505.1 of Equus quagga. Classification (NCBI taxonomy): domain Eukaryota; kingdom Metazoa; phylum Chordata; class Mammalia; order Perissodactyla; family Equidae; genus Equus; species Equus quagga. Next base: position 124,506,266 of record NC_060269.1, read on the forward strand.
GGCCTGTGTTGCAGTGGGATCCCGCATATCTACATCTGTATTTTCACAAATGCAGGTGAGATTTTGCGTAAGATTCTGCGACAGTTTCCCTGTGAAACCTTTCTTGAGCTCCAAAGTTGGGTTATGATGCTTTTCCTATGTTTTCCAAAGCGCTCCGGTTATTCACTACCCTTGAACTTGAAATTGATAGCATTGTGGCCTGTCCACCCACTCTTCATGTATCCTTTCTCTGGTCTTGAGGTCAGAAATCTTGGCTTTTCCTGAGGAATCCCCAGGACCTAGCAAAGTCCCTGCCATACAAAGGTGATTGTATTTTTCAAAAATGCCAACAGCAGTATTTCCAGTTTCATGTGATCTTTCACAAACTGTCTGCTCCCCATCATGAGGCAGAATCTCTCTCCCCTCACCTGAGACCTGGGATGGGAACAGGGTGAACTCTGTGATGACCTGAATTAATAGAATGCTGCCCAATGCGTGACTTCCAAGGCTAGATTATAAAAAGCAGTGAGTTTTCTGCCTGATACTCTCTCCCTTGGGACATTCATCCCTGAAAGCAGCCACTAGGTTGCGAGGAAGCCTAAACTAAACCATGTGGAGACCAAATGATGTCCCCAGTCAACAGCCAGCTTCAACTGCCAGACAGATAAGCAAAGGAACCTTCAGATGATTCCATCCCCCAGCCTTCAAGTCTTCTTGCTGAGACCTCAGACACTGTGGGGCAGAGACAAGACACCCCTGGTGTGCCGTGTCCAAATTCCTGACCCACAGAATCTGTGAGCAGAATAAACATTTCTACTGCATCACTAAATGTTGGAGTTTTTGTTATGAAGCCATAGTCATTGGAACAGTGGTCAATGACAAACACTAAACATGTTAGTGAATGGTTGACTGTGAGTTCTATCAGACCCCTGGGCCCACCTAGAAGGTGGAAAAGAAGAGCTATTCTAGGAAATGAGTGGAACTCTATTTCGTTTCTCTAAAGTTTTAAGGCATAAATATCTATAAATATCTACTATATTATAGTAGAAGAGATTCATTTAAAAAATCAATGTCCTAGCAAGCCATGAAAAGAGATGAAGGAAACTCAAGTGCACATTTCTAAGTAAAAGAAGCCCTCAGAAAAAGCTATGGATTCTATGATTCCAACTATATGACATTATGAAAACGGTGAACTATGGAGACAGTGAAAACTAGCAGTGGTTGCCAGGAGTTGGGGGGGAAGGGATGAATAGCAAGAACACAGAGGACATGATAATGGTCGATACACATTATCATACATTTGTCCAAACCCATAGAATGCACAACACTAAGAGTGAACACTAATGTAAACTATGGGCTTTGGGTGATAACGATGTATCAGTGTTGGTTCATCGAATGTAGCAAATGTTGATGGTGGGGGAGCCTGTGCTTGTGTGGGGACTGGGGTTTACATGGGAAATCTTTGCACTTTTGTTCAATTCTTTTTTCTTTCCACTCGATTTTGCTGTAAACCTAAAACTGCTCTAAAAAATAAAGGCTGTTTTTTAAAAAAATAGTCATTTAAATATGGTTGTATTTGTCTAAGTGCCCAGGAGCTCTTCCTTTCCTCTCCCCAGCCTTCTCGCAAATAAACAAATTGTGCAATCATTGGTGGAATTTTTAGTGTTTGCATCACTGCTCTGGAGCCTGAGGGTAAAGTTGGACCATATCCATCAGGGGTTCATTTACCTCGGGACTCCTTTCCTTCCTTCGTTCTTTGGTGGAGCGTGTTCTCTGGGAGCTGATGTGTTTCTAACATAATTTAAGGAGTCTTCTGTTTTCGCCTTGAGTGGCAGTGAAAAAACTTCAGCCTTAAAAGGCACAGAACTAAATGAATGCCTTAGGAGGAGATTAAAACAAGCACTCCAGGGCAGTTTGAATAATGAATTAAGCATTCATGATACTTCGTTTCTTTCTCTAGTATTTATAAATTAGCAACTGTTTTCCATAAAAATATCGGTGGGATCATCATCCTTAAAACTGACCAAAATAAAGGTGATGTTTAATTTTGTGTTTTAATTAAAACTAGATGTTATAATTGGGTTTTATTGTTACATCTATTTGTTTAATAGATTTCTCCTCAGAAAATAAAGCAAATGACCACATAGTTCCCAGAGTGATTATTTAGATGGAAGGTGATTGCACAGGGTTTTCCCAGCTTTAAAAACATTTGTAATGATGATTATTGATGTGTTTGGTTTAAGCTGTCTTTAATCTGATTTATGTGCATGTGTGTAGGTGCACACAGTTACTAAACATCTTGGAAGAAGAGTGGCCGTCAATCTATGCCACTGAGCTGCCCAGCTTCCATGAAGGGGGGAATTGATGGCAGTTTCTTTGGGCTGGGGAATCTGCAGACAGGAAAATACGTCGCCAGAAGCTGAGGCAGACAAGAGGAAAGTCTGAGAGCTGCTTTCTGTGAATTTTTCACATAGAAATGATTATAACAAGTAGATCCTTTTGCTAATTAAAAATAATTTATTATGAGTATGTGTTTATTAATTGTTTTTTTAACCTTATCAAAGTTTGACATGTACAAAGTTTAACAAGTCAGATGGTTTTCTAAGGCTTCTATTGAAAACCAGCAGTCCTTTTCCATCCCTGAGTTCATCTGCACAGGGGCGATTTGTTCTTTTTCTTAAAGCTGTTTCTTCTAGAGTTGTTCTATATTTCTAAATTATATGATTATACTGCTGTTTATAAGGTTGGTGTGTGAGCATTAAAAGGAATTAATTCAGAAAAAGCACTTGTAACAGTGCCTGGCACTGTTGTTATTATATTACCTTTTCAGTTTTAGTTATTATCTATTATCTTTCTGCTACATAAACATTATGTTTAGCTCTGTTACAATACTCTATTTACACATACCCCCTGCCACACACACCCACACACTTTTCCCCTTCCTGCCATCTGGCCAATATTTTTCCATCATACATTTTTAAGATCAATGTTTAGTGTCTACATTATTAGGGCTTTGTAAATATCTATCGCTGAGCCACATAGAGTCTTAGGATTGTATTTTCTTTCTTGTTCAACTATTTGTTTTCACTGGAGTTTATAATTATTGTGGGTTTTTTTTCTTGTTTATTTGTTTGCTTAGTTTTCTACATACCTCTACTTAAAGTCATTCCCAAACCTTCCACCAGAAATGGAAATCTCCTCTCAATACGTTCTAAAAGTGTAAATTTGCGGGTACAGATATCCTTTCTGGAGCTCTCTCTCCTCCTGCTGCAGTCTGCACTGGCCGCTCTGTATGTCTGCTGCATAGTCGTCACCCTGGGATTTCCTTTTATCAACCTCAACATTCCTTTCAGTTCTCCTCTGTGTTGGATCCTCTTTTTTTCTCTCCCACAGAATCCTCTTTCTTGCTTTACACTTTCATTTTAAATGAGCACGGCTTCTAGCAGCTGCCAGATCATGAATGTCTAAAAAATTATTTCACCTTCATACATGATCAATACTTGGGCTAGGTATAGAATTCCAAGTTGAAAATATTTTTCCCTTAGAAATTTGAAGGCATTGCTCTTCTAACTTCCAGTGCAGCCATGGGGACGTCTGATATTTTATCTTTAGAATGAGGCTTGTTAGTTCCTCTCTGGATGTGTTTAGAATCTTCTCTGTCCTTGGAATTCCAAAATTTTTTGATGGTATGTCTTGGTGTGCGACTTTATATGCCCATTATGCAGGGGACTCAGTGAGGCCTCTCAATATGAAAACTCATATCCTTCAGTTCTCAAAAATTTTCTTGAATTATTTTTTGAATAATTTTAATCCCTTCATTTTCTCTGTTCTCTTTCTGGAACTCCTATTTTATTTGAATCTCGTAATTTTGGTCTGGTCTACAAATTTTTAAATTTTCTTCTCTTATATTTTTCATCTCTGATATTTCTTCTGCTTTCTGGAGTATTTCCCAAACTTTGTCTTCCAATCTTTCTATTGTATTTTGCATGTCTGCTGTCATAGTTTTAATTTCCGAGAGCTCAGTTTTTGGTCTTTCAATGAGATTTTATATAGCCTCCTAATTTCTTTCTCTTTGTTTCTCCCTGAGCATATTAGATATAACTTTTTGAAGTTTTCTTCTGCTCCTCACATTATTTCTGTTTCTACCAAGCTCTTTAACAAAGCATTATTTGTTTTGATCTTAGTTTTCCTATTAGAAAGTTTTCTCAAATGTTTGGTCATTCTTAGCTCCCATCTCATATTTAAGAGTAAGTCACTAAAGAACTGATTAGAAGCTGTGTGAGGGGTGTTAGTGTGTGTGTGCATGTATGCACATGTGGTGTTGAGGGCTATAAGGAGTTGCCAATGGAAGGACTTTTCTGCAAGGTGATTTTCTGAGCTCTTTCACTGGGAGACTTCCATTTGTTAGTTTCTTTGGGTCTTCCCTTCTAGTCTAGTCAGTTTCCCCAGAGAGGAATCCTCCAGTCTCTTATTTGAGATATAAACCTGGCTGCCAGCATTCTGAGACTAGACTGGAAGAAAGGGAATAGGGGTCCACAGTTGTAGATGTAGAACTCCACTTGACCCCCAGTCCTCTCTATGGTGCCCTGCCCTGATGTCACTGAATCTCAGAGTGTCTCTGGCCTACCTTCTTTAGAGAGTCAGCCTCTGAACTTAGCATATTGAGGGTAGAGGTCGGCAGACCTTGGGGAGAGGGTGTATCTGTGTGCTTCTCACACAGACTTGTAACCAGTCTTCTGCTCTCACCTTCTCTTTCACCCTGAAGGCACCAACTCCCGAGTTTCTCCGAGGTTTTGTGACCCAAATCACTGCCTCCAGGCTGCCCAAGGGCTAACATTGGTTTCAGCATCCTTCAGACAGCTAAGTCAGTAATCACTTGTCCATATGCTTTCCAGCTCCCAGAAATATTTATTTTCTTTTCCACTTTATGTTCCGTTTGTCATTGTGGATTTATATCTTTTTTTAACCATTCACTGTCATTTTGGTGGGACTGGTGGAGGTAGGGGCAAAACTGTAACCGATGTTTTCAACTTGCCACATTTAACAAGATTTTTGAGTGATAGAATTCAAACAATGTAATGGTAAAATCTATACTGAGCTGCAATAATTTAATTCCTATTGGACACAATCTTGACCTTTAAAATTTCCTAGGGGTGCTAAATTTGGTTGTTAGTATAGGATTTTATATTTCCATAGGTGTCCAATTTGTGTTAAATGTTTATATCAGAAAAGCTGAAAATCAATAAACTGTCTCAAGCAATTAGAAAAAGAACAGCAAATTATACCCAAAGAAAGCAGAAGGAAGGAAATTATGAAGATAAAATGAAAATCAACTAGAAAACAATGTACTATAGAGAAATTCAGCAAAGTCCAAAGCAAAACTCTGGTGAGACTCATCATGAACAAAATAGAGAAGAATTTTGCCGATATCAGAAATGGAAAAGGAGACCTCACCTTAGATGCTACATAGATCATAAGATGATATTCTAAACAATAATAAATTCAAAAATTTTAGATGAATTGGACAAATTCTTAGAAAAATAACATGCCAAAATGGACATGAGAAATCTGAAGAGTCCTATAAATATTTTTAAAAATTGAATCTGTAATTTGATTCTTCCCACAAAGAAAACTCTAGACTGAAATAGCTTCACCAGAGAATTTGACCAAACCTTTAAGCAAGAAACAAGACCAATTTTACACAAACTCTTCCAGAGAATAGAGAAGGATGGAGCCATTCCCAAGTTGTTTTAAGAGGCTAGCCTACTCTTGGTACCAAAATCTGACAAGGACATTATAAGAAAGGAAAATTATAGGCCAATCCCACATAAAGATGAAAATATTCAGAATAAAATATTAGTAAGCTGAATCCAGCCATGTATGAAAAGTATAAAACATCATGACCAAGTTATTTCATTAGAAGAGTTTATTCTGGAAATTCAAGGTTGATCTCCCTTTCAAAAATCAGTGTAATTCATCACCTCAGCAGAAGGAGGGCAGCATCTGTGTCAAGGTGACTATTTGAGATGCTCTGTGGTGAGCAGAGTTTTGGATAACTTGGTAGTTTTCTCTATAATGCACTAATGAAACCAGAAGTGAAGAAATTCTGTCTAAAATCTAGTCAAGGCCCAGTACATTGGGGTGGAGGTGGAGAACTGGGCAAGCTGGAAAGTACAGAGACCTGAACATGGAGGAAGCTGAGCGCTGGGATGTAGGCCACAGCACCTGGGAAGTAAGGCCCTCAATGGGTAACAAATCTCCCCCACCCCTTCCAATAAACACAAAGGCTTCCTAAACAGAATATGTGTTCTGGTTTTCAAAATATGTCAGTATTCCCAAAGAAGTATTCAACATTTAATGATAAGTACCTGGTCCAACTTCCTTTTGAGAGCATCTCAACTGGGTTTAGCCTAGTTCCATCCGTTCTAGAGTTAAAGGTGATGATCATCTCTGACACATTGACCCAAAGAGGTGAGTGTGGTAGGGGCTTGTAGGAGAGCACCAACTGCTGACCAGTCTTTTCTCCCCTCACCCATGCCAGTCGTTTCTGCGAGAGATCAACATCTTCGGATATGGTCCTATTTGAAGTCGGCTATACATTATTTCTCAGAATCTCAAGATTCCTCCCTTATTTTACCTACGAGTTTTTTTTGTTTTTTTTTTTTTTTTTAACCATCAGAGTTCTTACTCTAGCCTAGTGGTTAAGATTACTGCCTCTGGAGACAGACAGTTGTGGGTTCAACACCAGTGTTGAAACTAACCAGAGTCAATTTAGTCAGACACAACCCTCGGTCTCTTCTATAGTCACAGCAGAGATTTGAGGTTAAGTGAGGATTAGTGACTCCCTTCCTCACAGCCTTGCTACCAGGTTATAATTCTGCCACACAGATAGATATTTATTAAGCAAAAGTTTATTAGCAAGCAAGAATGGAACCATTTCTGGAACCTGTTCTCTAGGCTGAAGGAAACCCCAGCCCTCTGTCCCTTTAGGTGCTTCACCCACCCCTTGCTTGATAAAGTCACTCAGAGCAGACTCTGAACGTCCGGACACAAGGTTGTCTTTCCTTCTCACCTGGTGTTGGACGGAGGCTGAGCTGGGGTCCTCCGCATCCGTGGCCGCACCTGGAACCAGTGAGGGCTTTAGCCTGGAGCTTTACCCTTGAGGGTGAAAGGCACAGGAGTCCAGGGTCCACGTATTTCATTCGTGCAATCGGGGGGAGTATCTCAACTGTTTTAGGCAAGCCACATATTTTAAATAAATTGCTCTAATCAGAGCCCATTTCTAAAATCCGTCATGTTAGTTAACAAACCACTAGAGTCACAAATGGAGACGCGTTCTGGCGTTCGCTATGCTGACTGGTAACACATTCGATGTTGATCGAGATACAAATAACGGAAGCATGGGCGGTAGCTGCCTCTGGGGCCCAGGCTTCCTGACCAAATGTTCACTGACCACGCCCAGCCTGTGGATTCTTCACTGGGATGGACCACCTGAGTTGGTGCTTAACCAAAGTAACCATATATCACACTGTACATACAGAAGTACTTAAAAGTAGATTATAGACATTGAAACAATCATCTCTGCCACATCCTAACTAATGACCTGGACTAATTACTCAATATTTCATGCCTTAGTTTCCTCTTTTGTCTACACACATGGATTGTTGGGTCAACAAAATGAAATAATGTATCTAAAGTACGTAGAATTGTGCCTGAGACACAAAAAAGAGCTAATAAATGGAAGCTACTATTGTAAGCCGTATACTGTATGCCACTGTACATCTTCCATTTGCCTGTCAGAAAGCCGTGGCTCTCTGTCCATGCTGTGGAAAAAATGGAAAAATGGAACGGAGGTCCACTTGGGTATGCTAGATGCTATTGCATACCCGAGACCAGATGGCCACAGTAAAATGACAGGCCCTCAGCTTACAAACTGGGAAACTGATTTTCTTCAGGATATCCAGAGGCAACTCATGATAATCAAGCTCATTAGAGACTGATGTACAAATCAAACTTTCAATTTATAAATCATAGTGAGAAATATAGCTACCAAGTACATTGGATATTTGATTCCTGGGAGCAAGTGATGATATCTTTAGCATGGGTTCATTTTATGCAATAAATGCATTCCTGAAGACTTTGCATTATTCAAAACTCCTGTAATTCAAAGCAAATTTTCCCACATTAATAAATTTAAAGTATGGTGGAATGTGTTCCCAGAGCACATAAATCTATACCCATTGGCCTGGAACTTCCTTTTAATGGTGCTTTTCATTTCTTCAGCATGGTCCCTGATATTTTGCAGAAATGAATCTGCTAAATTGCAAGCATATCATATCATAGTGGCTGTTAGGTCTTCTTCAGAGCCCTTTAATGACATCCAAAGTCTGGAATAAACACATGGCTTTTGGTTTTTCTGCATTACCACATTATGAAAACTCAGATGACGTGGTCACAGGAATTTTTAAAAGTATTTTAAAATATAGTAACTGCACAATTGTCACCAAAATCACTTGATGAAAATTCTGAGCCATGTGAAGAGCAGCATAGATGCTGCTGAGATGCTGACAAAAAGATGAGAGGATTTTGTTTTAGAACCAAAGTGGTACAGTTTGAAATTTACTTGTCTGAGCAGCTTCAAACTTGAGCAATTCTTGATTTCTTTTTTAATTTTGGGGATTTGCATGATTTCTCATTTAGAACACAAAATGAGACCTTGTGAATATTTTGTATCACACAACTTCAAATACATGTAACTCAAATTCACTTAAACTGTAGTTGTAGTACTGGCCAATTATTGCTTTTTGGGCCATTTTCTTTTCAAGGAGGGTATAGTTGAAAGACCTTGGCTTTGAAGCCACCAGACAGATCTAGATCTAATTTAGTTTTTTGCCACTTATTAGTTGTATGGGATTAAGTTTTCTTATCTATAAAACAGGAATTATAAATGCCTATCATATAAGGTGATTCTGAAGATGAATATTAATATTTACCATTTATTAGAGGGCTTACTATAGGCCAACCAACTTAGACATTTTATTGTATTAATCTTACAAAAATTCCACAAAATAGAAATTATTATTCCATTGAGAAAAAAGGCCCGTGGAGGTTAATCAACATGGCCAAGGTCAAATACCTCATAAGGAGCAGAACTGGATTCAAACTCAGGTTGAACTGACTTCACATCGACAGACACTTCTGTCTCTTTCCAGAGCTGAATGAGATGATGTCTTTAAAATGGCCCAAGAACAGTATCTGACACAAAGTAGGCGATTAATAAATGGCAATTATTGTTACCATCGTTATGGCAACCTCCTCCCTCAAGTCCAAAACACACACACACACACGCGCGCATGCACACACAATAGCAAAGATCTGTGTACTACATTGCCTTAACCTTCTTCTTTATTCATTTGGTCAATCACGGTATATAAATATATAACATGAAAGGAGAAATGGAATTCCTCAAGGCCTTTCCGGAGAGCTTACGACAACAAAGAAATATACCCATTGCTTTTCTTCCTGGAATAGATAACTCTGGTCAAGTCTCAGGTTATCTGCCAATAAACTAAGTGTGTGTATTAGTTTCCTAGGGCTGCTGTAACAAAGAGACACACACTAGGGGCTTGAACAACAGACATTTATTGTGTCCCCGTTCTGGAGGCCTACAAGTCTGAGATCAAGGTATCTGCATGGTTCCTTCTGCAGGCGGCGAGGGAGAAGCTGTTCCCTGCCTCTCTCCTAGCTTCTGGCCTTTGCTCTCAGTCTCCGGCGTTCCTTGGCCTGCAGAAGCATCACCCTGATCTCTGCTTTCTGCTTCACGTGGCGTCTTCCCTGTGTTTCTGTCTCTTCACATGGTCTTCCCTCTGTGCATGTCTGTCTCTGTGCCCAAATTTCTTCTTTTTAGAAGGACACCAGTCATATTGGATTAGAGCCCACCCTGATGACCTCATTTTAACTGGATTACATGTGTTAAAGACCCTGTTTCCAAATAAGGTCACATTCTGAGGAACCGGGGGTTAAGACTTCAACACATCTTTTTGGGGCGATACAATTCAACCAATAACAGTGTATAGAAGACTTTGTGTGTGTGTGTGTGTGTGTGTGTGTGTGTGTAAGAGAAAACATGAGCAGGGGTAGCCTTGGACAAAAAAGTTCAGGGGAGGTAAGATTTCTCGTTGGAGCCCACCTACCTGCTGAATGTCTCTTGGCTTCTGGCACGTTGGATGTGTTAAATGTGACTCTTTTGATTGCAAGCGACAGAGACTCAACTTGAACTAGATTAAGTAAAGTGAGAAAGTATTGGGTTATATAATCAAAATACAGAAATGAGAGGGAAGGAACGGCCTTAAGGATCCAGGGACTCTTAAACTGTTAAATCTCTTTCTCTTGCTCAGGTCCTTTCTGCACGCTGCCTTCATTCTTCCAGCTGTCTCCATGAGGCTGCAGGCATGATGCTAGACCCCTCCACTCTTCATCCTTACAGCCTCGTAGCCAGAGAAGTAAGAGCCTTCTTAGGTGGTTAGGAAAGGATGCCAATAGGCTTTCCTTAGATCACATGACTTTCCTGAAACCAGCCCTTGATTCTAAGGGGAAGAGGAATTATGATTGGGTCCACCTGGGGCATGTGCCCATCTCTCACCGGGGCCTGGGGTTACTGGGACTGGCAAGGTTGAAACTGGAGACGAGTAGCTCCCCAAAGAAGAGGGCAGAACAATCAAGACTCACCACAGAAAGGCTTTGGGTACATTTGCAGCTTGAGGTGCAGCAGAAAGTTTAGCTTCCTGTGAGCTTACCTGGGGGCTAATGTCCCCAGTGGAGGTCCGCCCTGTGCTTTCACTCTGTCCTGCAATCTCCTGTTCCTAGTTGTCGGATATGGGTTGTGGCAGAGACTGCCCAGATCCACAAGATTCATTTCCCTTTTTTCCTGGGCACGAGCTGCACCGCATTCTGCAGCCTCCCTCGCTGTTTCACTGTTGCTAAGTATTGATGCGGTAACTGAGTTCCAGTCAAAGGTATGTGATTGGAAGTGATATGTGCTGTTTCTCAGCCTAACCCATAAAACCTCCCATCCTCCATGCTCTTCCCCTTACTGCCAGCTTGATGCCAATGGGCATGGTGGCTTGAAGTCACATATTGAAATTGTGGAATGACAAGATGGAAGGAGCGTAGTGGATTCCTGCTCGGAGGCGAGCCATCTGCTCATCAGGAGCCCCACGTTAGACTTCACATGAGAGAGAAACGAAATTCTAGTGTTAGAGCCATTAGAAATTTCAGAGTTTGTTGTAGCAGCGAGTGTTCCCCAACCAGCAGAGAGACTTTCCTCACTGTTTCGGCATCGGCTTCATCATTCCTGTTTCCCCAACAGCTTCAGGGGAGATACTGGATCCAAGAGCTTGATTTGAATCCTGGCTCTGCTACTTCCCAGCAGTATGACTTCAGGCAGGTCACCCAACTTCTTTGAGGTGTAGTTTTCTGATCTGTAGAATAATCATGCCAACTTCACAGGGCTGACGTGAAATTTGAACTATAATGGGTATAGAAAAATACTCTAATCACAGATTCTAGATGTTGATAGAATTGTGGGGTTTTTTAACTGCCACAGGGTAGCTTCATCCAAAATGACTTCCCACCTAGCTCTGGCTGCCTCGGAGAGCATCTTGTCAGCTAGGAGATTCCCCGGTCTCAGAAAAAAGGCTTCCTGGCTCAGAATACTAAATTGTGTCCTTGGGCTGTGGTACACTGCTGTTGCCATGGATCCTTCTTTCTACCAGGAGGCAGCCTCCAGCAGACATTGAATCCGAGGTGCTCTCTGCCTCTCTGGAAGGCTTCAGGTGGGAATAATTCTCATTCCAGGCTCTTGGCCCTCTGCTTCTCTTATTCATTTAACTCCTCCTTCATTCGTTTGTCCATTCATGCATGTGTCCATCTGTCTGCTTATCCACTCATCCACACAACAAACATGTATTGCACGCTGACTCTGTGCTCGAGATGCAGAAGTGAAAGGAAAGGCACATCCTTGTTCCCACGAAGCTCCCACTTGAAGGAGGAGTCAGAGAGGAGGATGTCAATGCTACAGCCAGTACAGGGTGCTGTGGAGGCTCGGAGAAGGCACTTGGTTCAGGAGCTGGGGCCGGGAAAGGCATTCCACAAGTAATGATGCCAGGCACAAGTTTTTCCAGGTGAAAGGATGGCAAAGCTCTTTCTACTACAGCTACCAGCTACCCCTGAAATCAGGCTACTGGGGTCTTCCACTTGCCAGCTGCATCATTTAGATGCACTAGCATCACCACCACCAACATCATCATCATTACCTCCCTTTCTAAGCCATGCCTGCCCAGCTTCCAAACTTCTTAAGGATACAGTGCCCTGTGGAGCCTGATAGCTATCAAAACCTCATTCGTGCCTAGCTGCTTCCCCACGACCACCAATGTGACAGTCAAAAGGGCATGAACATCCTTAAGGCATTCTGTGTGTATGTATGTATGTATGTATGTATGTATAGTCAACAATATTCACTATATATGTATATATGAAAATGCTGTAAATGTAATATATAGATATACATGTTTGCATACACACACAACAATGCATGTACATATATGTGGATATACATACGTATAATCTCTAAGTTTCCAAGAAAACTAATTGTTTAATTGGGGTTCCTGTTGCTGCCTCAGACACCAAACTTTATTAAATTTCCCCAGAAACAAAAATAAAAGGCAGTCTACAGCTTATCTGGCTATCAAAGAGAAGGCCAACGACCCAACCAACTTTGAAAGTGCCTGACTGATACAAAAGTTGTTCTACCCTTTTCCTTTGAGAAAGCTTTATTATTGGAATTGTGTTCATGATTTCTCCCCTTCCTTTGGTGTCTAGAAGAATGTTTCCTGTGATACAGGCCAAGCTGTGAATGACTGACAGCTCACAGTAATTTGAATATTTGCTGAGGGGTGGGACGGGGGCTGTATTTTATGTACATCATTATCTACACGCTACCCCCTCCCTGCCTGTTAATGACTCCCAAATTGATAGAAGTGTTTTTTCTTTTTTTTAAGGGAAGATTAGCCCTGAACTAACTGCTGCCAATCCTCCTCTTTTTTCTGAGGAAGACTGGCCCTGAGCTAACATCCATGCCCATCTTCCTCTGCTTTATATGTGGGATGCCTGCCACAGCATGGCTTGACAAGCGGTGCATAGGTACATACACAGAATCCAAACCAGCGAACTCTAGGCTGTGGAAGCATAACATGCGAACTTAACCGCTGAGCCACCAGGCCAGCCCCTAAAATTGATAGAATTTTTTTTTTTTTAAGATCTTACTTTTTTCCTTTTTCTCCCCAAAGCCCCCTGGTACATAGTTGTATATTCTTCGTTGTGGGTCCTTCTAGTTGTGGCATGTGGGATGCTGCCTCAGCGTGGTTTGATGAGCGGTGCCATGTCCACGCCCAGGATTCGAACCAACGAAACACTGGGCGGCCTGCAGCGGAGCGCGTGTACTTAACCACTCGGCCACGGGGCCAGCCCCTAAAATTGATAGAATTTTTGATGGCCCTGAGAGAGACCTTTAGGGCTGAGAGAGAGGAGGGAAATTTTCTCTTAGATTTTATTAATAATAAAGATGAGAATAATGATAATAGCATTAATAATAGCAGTAACCAACCATATATAATTATATAGTGTATAATTAACATTTATAATACTTGTTTACACATATTACCTCATATACGTCTCAGTGGTTGACATATTATTTCATTTGTATCTCAAAACTGCTCTGTGAGGTAAGTTCTAACATTATCATCCCAATTTCACAGATGAGAAAGGTGAGGCACAGAGATGTTTAGTGACCTGCCCAAAGTCACACAGCAGTGGGAGAGACAGGATTTGAACTCAGGCAGTCTCACCCTAGAGTCCACCCTCTTTACTGCTAAGTCAGGTTGCTTTCCGCTACTTTTATACAATCCAGTCGTGGAAGAGCCATCTGAGGGGAGCAGGAAATGCTCCAAGAACTCTCAGACCTGGCGGCTCTGAACTCAGGCCCCCAGTTTCTGGGTCCCCCTCTCCAGCAGGGGGCGCCCACAGTCCACATTTCCTTCATTCCCTTTTAACCACAGATGACTTGGCTCTTGAGAACCAGAACTCCTGACCCTTGTCACGAAAAGTCCTGAGCTTAAAACTGTGTCTATCATTCTTGAAGTATTTACAGTGTGTTAATCAAAGAAGCACTTCAATAAATGAAGACAATTGAACGATCCAGCACATTTCTTGGAGGACCTGCAATGGGCATGGATCACCACAAGCCCAATAAACCTGCATAAGCCCCAGCTCAGAGCAGCGCTTCCTGACTCCAGGGAAACCACAACGACATTGGAGGCAGGGATTTTCCTCACTGCACTCAGGAGGCATGCTATTCAAACCAGCCCAGCTCTCGGGGTGGCCTCGAACCCCGCTCCTTCCACCTGGTTTGTAAGGCCAGGGGCCCATGCTGTACTTGCTACACTGCCCCTTTGGAACGTGGGCTGAGCCGTTTTCTCTCGAGTGACCTTTGTCACATCCTTTACAGGAAATTAGCTCACAGGAGGAACCCCAGAGGGCCAAACTTCAAATTGCACCACAAACAGAAATGCCAGGAGACCAGGGTTGGCAAAATGTGTCCCTTTCACAATGTCGGGAGGAGAGCGGCTCCGTGGGGGGTCTGTCCCGGTCCCAGACACTCCCTCCACCTTGTAACACTCTGCAATAAAGATGGGTGAGGGGCCTAACCTTTAATGGGGGTCTCTCAGACTAGGAGCAGCAACAGAGTTGATTGCCTGGGAATACAAGTTTCTCCAACATCCTGTCCATTCCCCAGCTGCCCTGAGGAGCCCCAGGGGGCTTCAGGAGACCCTCATCCGCCCCTTCAAGTGATCTTTTTTCTGTATATACTTTGGTATAAGAAATCTGGTTCAAAATTAAATGAGAGGGGAAACAGAGAGAGAAATACCCCAATGCCAGCCTCCAGGGAGCGGCTATCAGAGATTACCCGGGTTCAGATTCTAGTTCTGCCTCTTCTGGGCTGAGCAGCCCTGGGCAGTGTGTTCACCCTCTCTGTACCATGGTTTTCTCATGTGTAAAATGAAGACAGTAAAATCCACCTCAGAGGGTCTTTGAGCGCATGCAATAAATGAAAACACGTGAGGACTTCAGCACAGTGCTTGGCACGCAGGAAGCCCTCAGTAAATTTTAGCTGTTGTGTTTAAACCTACTCAAGCCGCCCAGCCCTCCGTGGAAAAGGAATCTTGTGCCCGCTCACTACTGCGATCTCTATTGGTGCCAGGACAGTTTTTTCTGCCCTGAGTGGCACTGGCAAACTTCCTGTCTTCCCCTGGAGAACATGACTTCCCCCTTCACTTCACCTCTTCCAGACGTAAGCTCCCTGCTTCAAGGTAGTTGACCAAATGCCGTATGGAAGTTTTCTCTCCCGGAATCAGCTCTCTGGGCATGTATCCTCGTGACTAACTGGCTGGGAGTTGAGGTCAGCTGAAGTTCAAAAGGGCCTCAATTCTGACTTGTACTGTTTATTGATTTGTGGCATTTATAAGCCAAAGCGCTCCACCTCCAGGGCCAAGACCACAGGCGCAACAATGCAGCCCTTCTCCGTGGCCCTGTTTGCCTTCCGGGAGCAGGCAGGGTGTGGCCAGAACTTCTGGGGTGGCAAGAGCACAAGGGTGTGGTGAGAACGCTGGGTGTGGCTGCCCAGGACAGGCCTTGGAGAGAACAGCCGAGAAACAAGCCAGGGTGGCCCAGGTCTGAATGCTGAGGCCAGCTGTGGTTCCTGCTCTGTTGTGCAGTAGCTGCGGGAACTCAGGTTCTGAGCTCCCCAAACACAACAACAACAACAACAGCAATAATAATAGCATACCTTTACCGAGTACTTACTTGCCACGCGTGGCACTCCATAGCTCTCCCTTAATTGTGAAGACCATGGGCTGCTCGTGAGTCCCCACACCGCCACTCACTAACTGCATGACCTTGGGGACTTTTCTTAACCCCTCTATTTCTCAACATCCTCTAAGAAGTAGAGTGGTTAAAAGCTCTTTCCTCGAGGGCAGGGCTGGAGGTGCCCACTTGACCCCACAGCCAAGGCGGTGGCGCCTGGTGACCCCAGGAAGGAGAAGGTAGATTTACATCATGTGATGTCCACGTAGGGGGATTTATCTCGGCGACTTTAGGATGCTGGTTCCACGCAAGTGTGAGTGTGTAGAGCTAAGAGTCCAGGAAAGAACTGCCAGAGAAGGAACTAAAAATAAGATTCTGTATGGAAGTACCCACCTTGATCCTGAAACAGAATAAACCGACTGGCGACAGCAGTAACTGAGCAGTCTTGAGCACAGAAAACCAAAGTATGACTCACTGAAGTTAATGTGAACAAAGCTGAGATCAACTACACAAAACACGTTATGGACCATGAGAAGCCTTTCCATCAAGGAAAAAAAGTGTGTGTAAGTTGTTAGAAAAAGAAAAAAAGCAGCACCTTGCTCTTTGGGTTGTATGAGGACTAAGTGAGAAAGCTCTAGAATGGCTTCTGACTCAAGTAATGTGGGGAAAGTATTAGCAGTTGCTAATGTAGATTTCACACGCGTGATTTCACGCCATTCTCATAATCCTGTGAAATAGGGGACAGGCTCTGTGTGCACTCAAGGAAGCAGGCAAAGCTGGGATTTGAGCCCAGGATTATCTAAGTCTGAATCTCAAACTCTGGGTCCAAAGTCACTGTGACTGACTGCCTTTCATTTACCAACTTCCCTTGAAGAAACACTGACAGAGAGCCTGACCATGAGCCATGGTGGTGTTGACCTTATTTAATTTGTTGGAAGTTCCAATTTAGCTCAATTCACAAGCATTTCTAGAGCTCTTCTGACTGGGCGCTGGGCTGGGTCCTGGATCCATTTCCACGAGGAGGACATTGGTGTTGCCCCCAAGGAGCTCACAGGCCCACAGGCCAATTTGGGAACAATGAAAAGCCCCTGTGTTGGGACTGAGCACCCTTACGTGTCTAGCGATTCTCTCTGCCTGCAACTCCATTTGGATAATTTCTTGAACTTCTTTACTTGTTTTTAGGGCCTTAACTAAAAACATCTACCCCATTTTTCTTGAAATTCCCATTTCTTGGTCGAGGTTTAAAGTAGATTGTTAAATAAAAAGAAAGAAAGAAACTGGGAGAGACATTGATCATCCATTTATCAGTTATCAGTTTATCCTTGAAAGACTAGAAAGATTTGATAAGGGTTTGAGGAAAGGGAAGACCCTAGTAGGGTACACAGCCCTCTGAGCAAGGGCCTCCTCTATGTAGTGGGCTTTGGAAAGTTGCTTCCAGATTCTGGCAAAGAGGTCAGAAAATGTCACTCACTGAGAAACTAGGGAGAAAGTTGTTGATGAGCTGGGCTATCTGCAGGTCTAACCCACCCCCAAAATGAGCTGCAGATCGCTGCCAGGGACACTCAAAACACTCAAAATCAAATCCATGCATTTATGAAACAGACATTTATGGAATACAGTCGGTCCTCTGTGTCCTTGGGTTCCGCATCCTCAGATTCAACGAGCTGCGGACGGAAAGGCCTGTGATGGTTGCATCCGTATTGAACATGTACAGACTTTTTTCCTTGTCATTATTCTCTAAACAATACAGTATAACAACTATTTACACAGCATTTACATTGTATTAGGTATTGTAAGTAATCTAGAGATGATTTAAAGTGCGTATATGGGAAGATGTGAGTAGGTTATGCGCAAATACTAGCCATTATATAAAAAGGACTTGAGCATCCTTGGATATGAGTACTTGCGGCGGTGGGGAGGGGGTCCTGGAGCCAATCCTCCTCGGATACTGAGGGAGGACTATACTCTGTAGGCACTATGTGAAACAGTGGGGATTTAAAGGTGAAACAAACCCCAGCCCTGGCCCTCAGGTGCCTCAGAGCACAATC
Organism: Equus quagga; assembly: GCF_021613505.1. Taxonomy (NCBI): domain Eukaryota; kingdom Metazoa; phylum Chordata; class Mammalia; order Perissodactyla; family Equidae; genus Equus; species Equus quagga. The sequence goes on from NC_060269.1 coordinate 124,524,211, forward strand.
TGGGACTAAATGTAAACACAGAAAGGTGTAACTTAGTCAACTGAATTAATCCGAGTGTTTAAAGCTCAATGTGACAATAAAAGTGTGTGGCCAATATGGATCCTTGAAAGGAGGTATTTGAGGCCACTCCATTGGTGTGTATCCAGCCCCACGGGGCCCAGGTTCTGATCAGGAGACGTGTGAGCTGCCTAAGCCGGAGAAAGCTTTTTCAAACTCTCCATACCTGGGTGAGTTTGTCGCATTAGTATTTAAAGAGGTTTCCTCTGTGCCCAGGGCTGTTCTAAGCACTTGACATCTGATGGTCTATTTCATCCTCACAACGAATCTATGGAGTAGATGTACTGTCTCCGCGACAACTACGAAATTTGGGGCTTTGATAAGTTAAGTAATTTATTCAAGGTGAATATCTCATACAGCTAGTCAGGTAGCAGAGAGGGGCGACCTGGCACCAGGACCTCTGTTCTCACCCACAGCACCAGGGGTTCTTCTACAGGCACCAAAAGAGCCTCTCATGAGCGGTTTGGATTCCTTGGTCACTTGATCCTGGGTGGGGGTAGGACTCAATTCAGGCATACTTCTCATTGCAATTAATTATGTGGCATCAGATTTATATGCAAGTCTCCTGTAAGTGTGGGCCGTGTGTTGGTTTCCCTGAGCCTCGTAGCCTCAGGGTGCTCAAAGAAAATAAAATTCCCTGCTGGGAACATCAAAGGACCAAACTCGAAAGCGAGTAAGTCAGAGTGCCATCAGAAAACAAGGCTCCAACATCATACAGTAGCAGAGCTAGGACTAGAACCCAGTTTCCTTGGCTGTAGTCACGGTTCTTCATACTAAAGAAAGGGAAAGGAGGACCTGAAATGCACAGGAATAAAGTTTGGAGAATGTCAAGTCACACTTACAAACATACTTTTAAAGTAACTCGAAATTGAGGGCTTAAATAGGTCCCACGTAGTTTTTTTCCTATCAGCGTCTTCACTCATGGAGCGTGGGCTCCCTCGGGTTGGGGACTTTGTGGAACCCCCAGTGGGGGTGGAAGCCCAGTGGGGGGGGGGGGGAATGAGGGAGATGGGGCCTAGAGGCGAGGCAGTGGGACTGAAGGTGGACAAGCCTGGTTTTGGAATCTTGAGGTAGGTGTTTGAGAGCAAGTGGACTTCAGGAACCTACAGAGCTTTGGAGAGATCATGAAATAGGTTGAGTTAAACATAAACTGGATGTCTGATAGGGTCTCACGGTAGAAGTTCTTAGATTTTTTCTGTTAGAGCCTCAGGACTTTCTGTGGTTAGGGAGAGAGGGGCCTGGGGCCCTAAGGGTGTTGGTTTGGGTGTGACCTGGGAGTTTAGAGGGTTGATAGTAAGGCTCCCAACCCCACCCACTTCCAATCCCTAGAGATATTAGAGCAAGATACAGAGGATTCAGTTGTAGACAGAAAGGAGCTTGAATTTGACCCTATTGACAAAGTCTCATGGGAAGAGGGCCTCCAGGGGGAAGAGGTGCTTCTGGAATCCAGGAAATCTGAAAGGGCCAGAAAGCATTCACTGTTTTCAATTCAATTTAATTCAATTCAACTCAACTCAAATCAACAAATTCAACTAAATATTTACTGTGTACCAGGCACTGTGTGGAAGTTAGGAATACAACAGTAAACAAGATAGATAAACTCTTTTCCTGACTGCAAGAAATTTATAGTTTAAAGGTAAAGACAGATAAAAACTCAATTAAATCAACATTTAATTACAAATCGCAGTGCATGCTACCAGACAGTTGTAATGGAGGATAAAGGTAGGGTCCTTCGAGGAAGTGGCTGTTGCTCTGCTGCTTGCAGGATGAGGAGCCCCCAGGGGAAACGTGGCTGCCAATTAGCAGCTCAGCTCCCTGCAGTTCTCCCTTGTCCAGACTCAGGTCCCTTCTAATCCTTATTGCTTCATCCAGCTCTCTGACGCTTTTAAAAGATTTTTTTTTATGGTGTCTAGATTTTCCAGTTTTTCCTGGCAGAAGATTTGGTGTACTATAGACCACTCCTTCCTGTATGGAAGTGGAGGTCACGCGATGTTTACTTTCATGCATTTTTTTCTTTCTTTTTTATCTACACAAGTCGTGCACAAATACAATATCTTCATAAAAATCAATTTAAAACAATAGGATTAGACTATACATATATGTAAGAGACTTGAGCTCAAGAACTGTGATAGTTTTTTTTATCCCCTTTTCACGACACTCTGCCAACAGGTAAGGGCGAACTCCTCTTAAGCTCCTTGATGTCTCTCCTCTCTGTGAAGAGTGGCCTCCTGGACTCTCTTCCTCTCACGTTCTGTAGTGGCTAGGAGAGGAAGGAGATGGCTTAACCTACTTGGTGAATTGGGGAACAATACTGGGCGTGCTCAGCTCAGGTTTTCCTTTCTTCCTCCTGGGAGCGAGCTGCCTGCAAGAAACACAAATTCTCCTCTGCCCTAAGTATTCCCCCCCTCCTCCCCTCCCCCGATGTGGGAAGGCCACACCA